>NW_009963247.1:0-625 GCF_000747805.2 Chaetura pelagica | reverse complement strand
AAAAAAAAAACCCAAATGACTAAAAGAAAAATTGAAAAGCAAAACATAACTTACCAGCATTTCAGTATCACTCAGGTTGTCTCTGTGATGTTTTGGGATGGATCAGTCTTCCTGAAGCAAGGTGTTGAAGAGACTTGACTGTTCCAGGCTGTGTTCAGGAGAAAGAAATTCCTGTTCTCTTGAAGAGCCCCAATATATGCAGATGAGCTCCCACACACTAAGATGCAGGTGTCTGTTCTGCTTTTATGAAACTAGCTCACATAGCAGCCCACAACAGGTCTGTGCCTTGATTAAGGGTCTCTGCTACTGAACACATACTCACTTCTAATATATGTTGATTGTCAAGTAACTGCTTCAGAAAACAGGATAAAAGCAGTGATTTTTACCAGGAATTGTTGTATGAGGTTCTGCAGAAAACATCAAATACTTGGATAATCATCTTTCACACATCAACAAAGCACCCAGATGGTAACTGTGGACTACTATTGTTACAAGCTGTTATTTCCAATGTGGCATAATCTTCTCTAGACCATGGTAGCTGTACACACAATGTCAAACTGGAAAGGAGTATTTTTAGACATATGGCTGAATAATGTCGTCAATCAATTACTTTTTTTTTTTTTTT
>NW_009963246.1:0-625 GCF_000747805.2 Chaetura pelagica | reverse complement strand
GGGGGGAAACAGCAAGTGCCTGTTGCCTTGTTCCAGACCATTTGCCCGTTGGGATGCTATGGAAAAACGTGCATTTGCACACTGTCCCAACTGCAATAAGGTGCCAGCGTGGCTCTCCTGAAATTAAGTCAGCTGTGTCTGATTGTTGCTGGAGGCAAAGAAAGAAACAACATGTCAGCCAGGCTCTTAAAGCAGGTAACACAGAAAACAGCTGTTTATCCAGCACAAGGAAGCAAAATGATCATTCATCAGAGCTGATCTAAGATCTCCTGCACAGCCCTGAGGCGGACTCAAAGGAGCCGTGTGAGGTTACGTGTCAGGTAAACACAGGAGACAGTTGGAAGAACAGTGGTGTACTGGGGTAAGGTAAGCTTGGCCAAGCTCTGTGTTATTAGAAGACAGGAGAAATCTTGTTTTTGGAACATGCTGAGATCTGGTGGTGCTTCTTACCCTGTCTCAAGAGCCTGACTTGAAGTAAGGGACTCACATAGGGACATGCCCCCCTCAGCAAGTCACACACACCAAATCAGGAGGGAAAAAAAATCCAGACCCTGAAGCCCCCCAAATGCCTTAGTTGTAAGACACATGCAGTATCTACATATTACTAAGATGGCTCCCTGTCTTT
>NW_009963245.1:0-625 GCF_000747805.2 Chaetura pelagica | reverse complement strand
CACAGTTGGCTTTCTGGGCTGCAAGCGTGTGTTGCTGGTTCATGTTGAGCTTAATGACCAAAACCCCTCAATGTCATTCACAAGTCCTAAATTAGTAAGTTTTACTTGATATCTGAAATGCCAACAGGAAACCCAGTGTCTGGTTGATTTTGACAGTTTGTGTATATTTCTAACTTCTCCTGATGTTTCTTTTATTTTTGTTTTCCCATGGCTTCAGTGCAAAGTAGAAGAGGTGAGGCAAGCTCTGGTGATCTGAAGAGTGGGAGTGCTTTATGTGTTGTCCATGTGATAATTAGGCATGGATAGGAGTACAGCTTCCTGCATGCAGTGATTGATGCATGAGCAGTAAAAGATTACAGAACAGATGCATGCAACCACACAAACACATTATTATACAAACATTTGTTTTTATGTATTTGTGTGTATATATATGATTTCTGGTTATACTGTAGTAATGTGGTTTCAATACAATATTACTGAAGTAGTTATCTCCTCTGACAGTTGCCAGAACCATTTACCTAAAATGCAGATGTGTGTCTTGCCTTCTCTGCTAACTTGAAGTGTCAAGGTGATGTTAGGTGAGGGAGATGAAGGACTGATCATGGTCAATGGCTGAGGGCATCTT
>NW_009963244.1:0-625 GCF_000747805.2 Chaetura pelagica | reverse complement strand
TCTTTAAGGTCCCTTCCAATACAAACCATCCCATGATTCTATGATTTTAGTTTCTAAAACCAACACTGCCTAATACTTATTTGAAGGAGTAAAGCCTTTTGCAGTAGGAGAAACACAGATCAACAGGAGAAGGCCCTCACAGCCTGATGTATGAGATGCACATTTTGGTGTTAGCCATGTATGGGATTGTCTTCTGCTCTAATGCCTTATTCTAAGGGAACATGCTGCCTATCCAGAGTTGCAGAGAGGTGATGAAGTCAGGACTGAAGCTGAGCTCAAAGCACTGGCCCCACTCCACAAGCAGCCTGGTGCCTCAACACTGTGAGTGCTCAGAGTGGCTTTGTGGATGATGGGCTGGATTCGTTCGCTCGCGCTGAGGTCTGAAGTCCAACACCTCTGTACATCCCCACTGTAAACGTAATAAACATTGCATCTGAGCAGCCATGCTCTTCAAACAAAAGATCCTGCTACAAGCAACATTCACATAAATCCCCAGCTACAGGAGGAAGATAAACCATTTAGTGGAGGAAATGTAAGAATGCAAATCTTCCCTTTAGCAGCCAAAGTGACACTAGAGAAGTTAACAGCTCAACAGCCTCACTGCAGAGTAGCAGCTCCCTTCAAA
>NW_009963243.1:0-625 GCF_000747805.2 Chaetura pelagica | reverse complement strand
CGACCCCTGTGGGACTCCACTAGTCACATTTTATATAATTCTTCCAGCTGTGCAAAAGTGGTCACCGAATCACAGAATTGTCATGGTTGGAATGGATGTCTGAGATCACCGAGTCCAACCATAAACATGGAAGAGTGGGTTGCTGAAGAAAGAGAAGCAGCTCAACACAATCTCCACTATGGCAGAGCTTTTCCCTGGCAGGGGGCAGGGGTGAGATGTCCAAGCCCAAGAAGCTCCTGGGACAAGCAGTATATGGCAGCAAGAACCCAGGACCTGAACCTCTGTTAGCAGATGGACATTTCTGATGGTTCATCTCAAGGAACGTGTTAAGAACAGCAGACAAGAACTCACTGAAGCATGAAAGTAGTCAGAGATTAACCTATTTTGCAGTTATATCCTTGGCCACAATCTGCTAGACCTTTATCTATAAACAACTTAGAAATACACAAGTATCCCTCTGTTTCCCAGTGCTCCTATGTCTCCAAGCACCATCAGATCAAGTGGCGCAGCAATAAGAACACAAACATTTTTCAACTGCTGAGTAGTATGTGACTGAAAGATGATGAAAGCATAGTAGAAAAGCAATCTGGTACAGGAAAATGGCTAATAATAATAATAATAATAA
>NW_009963242.1:0-625 GCF_000747805.2 Chaetura pelagica | reverse complement strand
TTTTCACCCATTGTCTAATAATGCAATTAAGCTTATAAATAATGATTTTTACTTGTTAAAGCATTTATCAGTCAAGAGAGATCACCTTTCACCCCTTCAGTAAAACAAATGCCAAACCAATGTGGAATGGAATGTAATTTTTTTTGGTCGTGACTCAAAATCAATTTTGGAGTGGAGTTTTCATTTCATTGTAAAGCAAAGTGTTCCTGCTTGACTCAGACTTTTATTTACTTGTTTATTTACTGCCTTCACTGCCGTGTGGATAAAAGCAAGGGCTTGCACAACTCTGCTTGGTGAGAGGTTTTTCTGTGACCTCAGCAATGTGATGTGTTAGTACAAGTATTTGTTCCTTTCTGCTGTTCTGGGTTTTGGTTTAGTTTCTTTTTCTGCATATGCAATTGTAGCTTGAAGATGTAGTCAGATCTAGATCCTCCCCCTCCCCCCTTTTTGGCAGACTTGTTAAATATTTGGGAATCAGCTGTCATTCCTTGATCTCGTTTTATACCGTTTTTCTTGTGAATCCAATTAGTGTTGGAAACCTCTCTCTTCAGTTGTCATTTGTATGTCTTAGATGCTGTAATGTGATAGCAGCAGCAGACTCTTTTTCAAAGAATGATGGATGGAA
>NW_009963241.1:0-625 GCF_000747805.2 Chaetura pelagica | reverse complement strand
CCAAGCCCCATCCAGCCTGCCCTTGGACACTCACTTAACTTCCACGTACCCACTTGTGTGTAAGGAAGGTGCTGAGTAGTGCAGCTCCATGTGGCAGAGCTGTGCTGAGGACCCGATTAAAAGAAATGTTACAGCAATACCTGTAACAAATCTACATGGAAAATGTTTCATGGTCTTGGAAAAGGCATTTCTTGTAGACCTCAAGAAATAAGAAATTAAGTGATTGAATTCTTCTCAAGGGCCTTGTGCTAAGGCTCTATCTCTGAGAGCAGTTGTAGATAAGAATTAGTCCCAGCTTGGCTACATTATTTATTACAGGATGAATGGCAAAATGTAAGCCTGAGAATTTCTGAATTTCTTCTTCTAAACTTGAGTACTATTTTTCTGTATTTAGAGTCACTCAAATGCTAAACTTCAGCTTGCTGCCATGTTCTGTATATCAAATCTCATATGGAATGAAGAAGAAGGTAAGAAAGCCTCATTAGTGATGCCTGTACAAGTCACTGTCCTGACCAAAAGGCTGATGTTGCAGAGTGATGGATATTTTCAGTGCACAGTGGGATCCAAAGTGTCAGGGGAGACATCATGTGACATGGGATCATAGAATCCCAGACTGGTTTGGGTT
>NW_009963240.1:0-624 GCF_000747805.2 Chaetura pelagica | reverse complement strand
GTGGGGAAGAAAAGAACAGTTTCCCACATACATAAATTATATTTTATTCATTTATATTGTATTATCAACTTTACCATGGTTATAAAACACAAACACGTCTTCGACTATACATTCAATTAGGAAAGAATATTTCCAGTGGAAACATTTTCTGCCTCCAAATCCCTTTGGCTGACTGTATTTGTCTTCAGTTTTCACATTATTCTTCTGGAAGTTTCTCTAAGGGAAACAATCATTTAGAAAATTGAGAAGAAGGACATTATATTAAAGGAGTCTAAAAATCAGGAATGTGGGAAACCCTAGAAATGAACAGATGGCATGTTTACAGTCTTATATGGATAATTGTTTTCAGAATAGTATCACTTATGTTGTTGCACAGTTACCACTATACATTTAAAGAAATGCTAAAGTGTGCTAGCAAATTATGTATCATACTATTTATATTCTGACAATGTGGAAAAATACCAGTATTTTTCTGTAGAACTCGTGCTTTATCAAGCACATTTTAATTGCTCTTTTCAGAAAATAGGATCATTTGCATATCTATGGCAAGGTGTCACTTTTAAGACCTATCAAGTTAAGCTACATGAGTCATACCATGTCAGAATACAAAGCACAAAGTAACTT
>NW_009963239.1:0-624 GCF_000747805.2 Chaetura pelagica | reverse complement strand
GGTGCCCTACACAGGGACAGGAGTTGAACTCAATGGTCTTGGTGGGTCCTTTCCAACTCAGCATATTCTCTGATTCTATGAGTCTATGATACATAAAATAATAAAATAATATATTAAAATTTGATAAAGAAACAAACAAAAGAACTCTCAAAGCCAACATGAAAACTTCTCATTTAAAATCCCAGCAGGACACTCTGCTCTGACCTTCTCTAAGTATGTTTAAATCTTCACAAGGAAAAAAGCTGAAATGAAGTTACAGAGTGCTGAAAGGTCTGGAATCTGCAGAAATCCAGGGGTTTTCCCCCTGAAAACTAAAGGCAGGGCTCTGCTCCAATAATATATAGAGAATAAGAGATCTGGTTGGAAAAAAAAGAAATACAAATCAAACAGGTTTTTTGTGCTATTTTTACACAGCTCTTGGCAGAAATGTTTTCCAGCAGTGGCTTGATGCCCCAGACCTGGTTCAGGAGCACACAGAGAGGAGGTAGCTCCCCATCAGCTGCAGGAAAAGTCACAGTCTAAGCTGCTCTGTGGATTAAAACATGGAACACCAAAACTCTGCACCTCCTGAGAACCCACAGACAAAGGGATGGGAGCAGCCTTGAGCTCCCTGAAAAAGACACT
>NW_009963238.1:0-624 GCF_000747805.2 Chaetura pelagica | reverse complement strand
AAAAAAATGTTTTAAAACATGAGAAAGAAATACAATTCTTTAACCCAGGCAAAAAAACTACTATCTGTGTACATACAGATACAATTATACACATCTGTAAAACACACTCAAGACTTTATAAGCTCTTTATCCCAAAATTATCCAACTGCTCTATTCAATGGACAATACTTCCCATGAGATCAGAGACCTGATATTCTTTACAAAAGAGATTAACTCTCAAAAACACAGTTACTTTGATGGTACAAAAGCCTGAGAGCAAAAGTGGTAATGAGACACTGATGGAGACAGTGACATGGACACTGGAAAAGACATGAGGTTCCACAATGCTGTGGAGGTGTTCTGGCCCTCTTCAACCACAAAGGCAAAACAGCACTTGGAATCAAGAAAGGTTTAGTGAAAGCTTTAAGACAAAGGAGAGAAACAGCTGTGGTGAATGGAATTCAGCCAGAGGAGCTAGAGCATCTCAAAACTTTAAAGACCTGAGTACAAACACAGAATTCAACTAGTTAACAGAGATGCATCTTTATGCCAAAAGATGAATTAGGCACAAGACTTATGAAGGAACAGTCGTAAGAAGAAATGAGAAATGTGCCTAAGCAGTAGTAATTAAATCAGCACAGAACA
>NW_009963237.1:0-624 GCF_000747805.2 Chaetura pelagica | reverse complement strand
GCAGGACCAGCCCGACTGATGGATCCCCTGGATCAAACCAGGACAAAGATGTTCTGGATTTAAACTTTAGAGCTCTGGAACTGATCAAATGGGGGAGTAATATTCTGTCAAGTTTTAATCAGTAAATATTTGCCCCACTGCTTACCTTACTGCACCATTTACCGCTCTGTAGATCCCACAAGGGGTGTAAGAAAAATTCTACAGGTCTGTGTCTTCTTGCTTCAGACACCAAAGATCCAATAGGGCACTCTACAGCAACTACCATTAAGAGGGTAATATAGAGACCCACAGTGCACCACGATGCAAATTCTTTTCTGTTCTTCCTTCTGGATCAGTCTTATCACATGAGTGCAGATCTATGTTTTCATGGCTTATTTCCTGTTTTCCCCAAATTTGTATGCTTTGACATGCAAATCAACATCAGCAGTCTGCTTATGTCTTTCATTTTCCATTCCAGGACTTGAAGGAGAAAAAAGAAAGGCTCTATAGTCAAAGTCTTGATACGCTTGTTTTGTCGAAACCTATTCATGGACACAAGAATCACAAAAAGTGTCTTCCCTAATCTGCTGTTCATAAGGCAGGTAACTTCTAGGGGACTGAAAACACCACCTGAATTTCAAAGTA
>NW_009963236.1:0-624 GCF_000747805.2 Chaetura pelagica | reverse complement strand
AAAAAAAAAAGACAAGTGTATAAGCTGATTTTTCTCTATAAATCTAGACAAGAACAGTTTCTCCTTAAATAAGGGAAGAAAGCACTCTGATTGAGCTTGAGACTGACCAAAGAGTAAGTGTATGGGAACACAAAAGAGGGGACAGATGCAATTTTAGGGTGAGTGTGGTGGCCCTAAGCAGGCAGAGGCAAGATGCCACCTTCTGTTCCTGCAAGTATATAATAATAGAGGCATGTGCTTTCTATCCAAATCCACTGACTGTAAAGAATGTGTAATTGCTCCTGCTTGTTCCTACGGGTCATCATGCCCTAAAAAGCAATCCATTAACTTTGTAGCTTGCTGGCTCAGAACACCCCAATTACATGTTACTGTTTGCTGTCTCTGGTGGTTGTTTTTGTTTTTCTTGAGGAAGGGAAAGCAACCCATATATGTAGAAACAAGGAAGGGTCAGTCTTAACTCACCACTCCTTCCTAGCCAGCTGCAACAGTCATCCATCATGCCCAGGTATTACCAGGCAGTGGTTCTCTGGCTTATGTTGTAACTATGCTGACCTACTGCTACTAGAGAGGTGTGCTTCAGTTTTCTGAACCTCTGGCTTTTTTCAGATGCAAAAGGATTTTTTT
>NW_009963234.1:0-624 GCF_000747805.2 Chaetura pelagica | reverse complement strand
AAAAAAAAAATCTATGCTAACTAAACAAAATACAAAGCGCAAAAAGGAAGCAGCTAACTACAACTCTGCCTTCAGTTAGGTGTGTACCAACTCTTTGAGATAAAAGCTGTAGCTGCTTAGAGGAAATTTCTGAGTCGTGATGAACTAAACATGTTGTAAGGAAATTACATGTTATGTTGTCATTGATTGGCAAGATTTTCCTTTGTCTTACACAGTGCATGATGTTAAGCAAATAAAATAGTTGATCCTAACAGGGGCACATGAATTCAGGCACTTCCTAAAGAATGAGTTCGAGCTACTTAAAACATTAGCTTTTCTTTTTGTTTCAAACTGATGAAGCTCACTGGAATGATTTTCAATGTCTGCAGGTACAGAATTTGCTAAAATACCAACTACTTCCACAGTGAGGAATATTGAGAATGAGGGAGAAAAGCACAGTGTCTTGCTTAAGAAGTTCAAGGATATTGTGCTGAAGCAAAAACCAGAAAGTGTCTCTCATCTGCTTCAGGATAACTTGCCAAAATGTAAGATTGTCTGGCAAAACCTCCAGAAGCCTGGTCCCTTGTGATTATTTCCTGTGTGCTTAAGTCTCTGTCTCATTTCAGCTGTGTCCACCTTCCAGTA
>NW_009963233.1:0-624 GCF_000747805.2 Chaetura pelagica | reverse complement strand
AACTTCCCAGCGGAGAGTATTAGTGGAAGTCTTGCATCTACAAGAATATACACAACGAATGCAACTTGACTTCAGAACATTAACAAGGGGCATAGTTATCTCAACTCATTACTTTTGGAGTGGTTACTTTCATTAGTGGTCTTACAGGACCTTATTTGCTGTGTCACTCATCAGCTTTGATGCAATACAGTCACAAACCCTTCCCAAAGCAGGGAACTATTATTGCTTCATTGCTAGATAATGGGGAGCAGACGTTGTGTGATTTACATAACATTCCAATTCCTGCTAGCTTTAGAAGAAAGATACACAACTGAAGAACTTGGCAGTGACCAAAAAATGCTGAGCTCAGAGTGGGCATGATCCCTGTGCCCATGGTAAGAAAAGGCTCACCGGTGACTATTTCATGGCCTAGAAATATCTTCACCCCTGGAGTGCTTCTGCCTGTTTCCAAGTTCTTCACTGAAATGAGGGGACAAACACAGACACTCATCACGTCCCACTGCTTGGGGTAAAAGCTTATCAACTGCAGAACACAGCAGGACCATAGGACTGGGTGCTACTGTTAACCAGGAAAGAAAAGGATCATCAGATGGGTGACGTGACAGCTCTTTCACTGCAGAGAAG
>NW_009963232.1:0-623 GCF_000747805.2 Chaetura pelagica | reverse complement strand
TTTTTTTTTTTTCATGAATTTGTGAGATGCCTTCCATAACAATCTGCTGGCAATTTTGTATGGATAAACATAAAGCAGAGCTTGTTATCAGTTTTCACCATATTATTATCTTTCCTAGACTTGTAGCATTCATGTAAGTTGGTTGGAGTTCCTGTCTGTGTAAAAAGTTCAGTAATTAATGAAACAGGCCCCTTCTTTCTTAATTTCCTTAAACAGGAAAAGCAGAGTCCATCTCACCTAATGTGCAGCCATTAAGGATATGTCAACTTTTCTTTGAGAAATAACTTACCTCCAATTAGCATTGATAGATGAATGAAAGGCCTAGGGTCTCTAAAACCTCCTGATGACTAAAAGTAGTGGGAGAAAAGGATACTAAATGTACCCAAAAAATATTTAAACCTTTTCTAGGGCTGTGGGTGTACCATATGTACTTTGTAGTTTTTATGTTATAATATTCCAAATGCTTATTTTTAATAGATCATCCATTATCATATGAGAGGGATGAACAGGAAAGGAGACTGCCTTTTCCAAATGTGAAAAGAATAAATTTGAGGAAAACACTTATGCTGTATCTCTCTATTCTCCTAATGCTTATGTACTTTTGTTATTTTGAGGTTGGATTC
>NW_009963231.1:0-623 GCF_000747805.2 Chaetura pelagica | reverse complement strand
ATAAGATGCATTATATTATTTTTCTACACACCTGTGCTAGTCACAACAGATTTTATACTTCTCACTACAAAACACCTGGTTGTTAAGGACAGACCCCTCAGCCCTGTCTCCACAGGACCGCAGGTGACTTACACTAGGGTTACTGCTCTTGGCTTTGGAAGCAGATTTTGTGCGCACCCTTTTGGACTGCTCGTGGTCCAGCTCCAGGTGCTCCAGGCGCTGGGTCAGTGCCAGCTTCTGCTGGATGGCCATCCGGAGCAAGGAGTTTAGAGTCTTCTTCTCATCCTCAGCTGCTGCAAGTTGCCTCTGCATTTCATCCAGCTGGGTGACATACTCGTCACACCTGCAACGACAGAAACCAAACTTTAGCAATCCTGCTTCCACCTGGAAAACATGGATCCCTGGTGTCCAACAGCATTAGTGGAGTGACAGCTTTGCAGCTGCTTCCATACCTGCTCTTTTAACTAGGAACTTCAACCAAACCTGTAGGAAATCAACACTACTTTTCACTGGGGTTCTTACAATCCTACACTCGGCACTTCTGTTCACACCTTTCAAGATGCAGTGTAATTAACAACAACCTGAGATAACGAGAGCATGGAGTCTGATGCAAAGGTCCTCAT
>NW_009963230.1:0-624 GCF_000747805.2 Chaetura pelagica | reverse complement strand
ATCCCTGCCTCTTCACACCACAGCCAGGGTGTGGACAGATGTGAGGGGCAGAAGCAACAAACCTTCCCCAGTTTGACCCTTCTGTGACAAAGAGCAGCTGCTAAACTTCATGTGCTGCCTTCTTGCTCCATCTTCAGAAATGTTTGGAACCTTTGTGGCCTCCTAAAGATGTAACTGATGTCCTCTTGCTGTGGTGCTCAATCCCAAATGTTCATTGAGATACTTTAGATACCACTAACTGTCACTCCAGTGCCTTGAAGAGAGCTGCTACTGGAGAGTCCCTGAGTTTCAGTGCCCAGAATCCTGTCACACTGTGCTTGCAGGCTGGTGTTCTTAGATTTTAAAGAGAACAAGAGGAATAAGCAGTGTGGAAGTGTTGTTCCCCATCTGCCTTGTTTCCCCATACTTTTCAGCTAGGGAATTGCTCTATTTTCCTTGGCCTTCACCATCTTTTCAAGGAGACATTGGCCTTCATCAGTGGATACAAACTTCTTCACTTCATCTTTCCTGCCTGGGCTGCTAGAGAGCCAAAATGACCCAGGCTTTTTTTCTGGGTTCCCTCATGCAAAAGTGAGATTTCCTTTTTTCCTTGCTATAAAAGAATAGCTTGCAAACTCTTTTCTG
>NW_009963229.1:0-623 GCF_000747805.2 Chaetura pelagica | reverse complement strand
GCTCCAGAACTGGACACAGTACTTGAGGTGGCGCCTCATGAGAGCAAGACCAAATGTTAGTCATTTGTGAGCCTTATGTTAAAGCCAAATCTTAGTCATTTGCCTAGATGTTGCAATTCAATCTTGTTTTGTGGGAAAATAAGGTGATTAAATGAGTATGAAGAAAAAATGAGTGCTAATAAGCACCATGCTTTCTAACATTTAGTTGCAGCAACAATTAAGGTTAAGCTGATCTTAGTAATTTAAGTTAGTGTGATTTGCAAAAGCACTCTGTTAAGGTAGAAATTTTTTATCTTTAGCTTGTTTCATACTAAATTAAATGCTTATACTAATTCAGTATTATTAGAACGTGAACAAGGTATATTTTTCTCTTCTGAATACGTATTTGACCTTTTGTCACTCCTTGCTAATGTGACCCAAACATCACTGATTTTGCTTGTTTATGGTGGGTATTTGATTGGGTTCCTTTGTGTGAGTTAAATATTTAGACACGAGGGCACATTTTAGAAAATGTTGTAATCTAGTTTGCATTTTTCCAATAACTTTGTTTTTCTTCTCCACTTGCACAAACATTTAAATACATGGTCTTATATTTAGAGTAGATTCTTAAATCAATTAAAGTG
>NW_009963228.1:0-623 GCF_000747805.2 Chaetura pelagica | reverse complement strand
GTATTCCTTTGGAATTTTCAACTGGAAAGTGATGCATGAGTTGTGGCCCCAGGGTCTTGCTGGGGAACCTCCCTTTGCTTTTGTTGTTGCTCCTTCGGATGTTTGGTTGTCGCTTATTTTTTGGTTCTCAGGAAAGAGACTAGAAATACATTGAAGCCAAAAATGAAACATTTTCAGGCACTTCTTTTCTTTAAATGGAAGGGTTTGTTTGCTTTGGTTTTCCTCTTTTGTTTGCTTTTTGATCTTCATGGCTGTTTCCAAAGAAAAGATGGTTTCTTTAGAAATGCACAGGAAGAAGTTTGAAAGCCGTGGGCAGAGGCTCTCAGGGTGTGAGGTGTGGTCCCTGAGAGATGCCTGGCTCAGGATGGGGTGGTGGGAGAGTCCAATCTCCCATGGGATTGTAAAACCCAATATTCATCTAACCCTTTGCTTCCAGAGTCAGATCCTAAATGGGGAATATGAGACCTCACCTATAGGAAGGCGAAGGAGAGCCAGGTTTGGAGACCTTTACTGTTCCTGGGATTGACCTGCCTAAATCCCTGGCTCTTCCAAGATCTTCCTGGGCAAGCAATGACTTTCTCCTCAAGTAGGCAAAGGTTGACTGAAGGTAAAATCACTTGTAG
>NW_009963227.1:0-623 GCF_000747805.2 Chaetura pelagica | reverse complement strand
ACAAACCCAAAACAAACCAAAACCCAATCTTACCCTGAAAAATCTATCAAACCTTATCTTTTGATTCTATATGGACTTTTTATTACAAAGCATAAAACCATGTCATGTTCATTGACAAGTTTCTCCTGATCAGAAAGCTCGAAGGAATATGAGCTTTGTTTCCAAAAAAACCTTATGCAATTTATGTTTCTTTTTATTGAAGTAATGTGTAATTTGTGAGGCTGCATGGATTAGGTGTGAAATCAGATGAACTTCAGTAGTTCCAGTTACATTACACTGTGGCTAATGCCAAAGACACCCTGTGAAATGAAACTGCTGAATTTCACACAGCACATGTACATTAGAAAAAAAGAAAAGGGACTTAGCTTGACAGCCAGTGGAGAAAAATCTGCATTTCTCTTGTTCTAGTGGCAATAGAATAAAGGATTTCTTTTCAAAGTAGTATTATGTGGATATTAGGTAAACCCCAACCATTTAATTCTATATTCTAAAGTGGCTTAATCTCTTGCCCATAAGATTCTGCCAATAAATTCAAACTGGATCAGATACAGCTTGCAAAATCTTTCAACCATTTTGCTATCATTATAAAGGCTGATGCAGTATTTCTTAGACTCCATTTTTTT
>NW_009963226.1:0-623 GCF_000747805.2 Chaetura pelagica | reverse complement strand
TTTTTTTTTACATACATCTTTTCGTAAAGGACTTTCCAAAACCAAAGAACTTGTTGCTGCTTCTGTTGGTTTGCCTGCCACAGCAGTAAATAATAAATGAAACATCAGAATGAAAATTGGTGAAGCCCAAGCTGTTTGTTTCGCTACTGATATTAGCAAGGCTAAGATGTCACCTAGCACCTGATATAGTTTATAACATTTCTGACCAGTGTTCTCTTGATGGACACAAGCTCTTTTGGTGGAACAGTAGCCAAAGAGAGCTGTCTAGTCTGACAAACAGAGCCATACCAGGCAGAGAGGAACTCAACAGTATTGAGTTTAGCCCAAGGAGCCAGAAGAGCTGGAAATGAGCCTTTTTCCTTCAAAGTGACAGCCACTCACCTGATATTTCAACACTTTTGCTTCTACTCTGGATCCGAACCCTGAAATGCAGATGTGAGCAAACAGGGTTTGAGGTTTTGTTTTTTTGGGCTTGTTTGTTTTTTGTTTGTTTAGTTAAGACAGTGATTTGTTTATTTTTCTGTTTTTGTTGTTGTCTTAAAATATTCTGAAAAGAGCCACCAGCAAAAGTTTATGCTGAGCTTGCTTTGCTCCATGGGGCACATTTGTGCCTTTACATCCCA
>NW_009963225.1:0-623 GCF_000747805.2 Chaetura pelagica | reverse complement strand
GCTCCAGCCCTTGGATCATCTTCGTGGCTCTTCTCAGGACCCTCTCCGACAGCTCCATGTCTTTAATTAGAAATTAAAGTCTTTATTTTCTATCTTAACCAAGCTCTGAGCACCTAAAAAAACCTGGGTCAAAAGAGACACAACCAGAAGTTCATGGGCATTTCTGAACACCAGTGTTGCAGACAACAGAGCTGTGGTGCCAGCTGTCAGGGACAGCAGAGGTATGAACACTTCCAGAAAGCTTTCTCATACACAGACAGGTACTATTCTACTAAGCAGGATGAAAGGAGAAGAAAGGTGAACCTAAGCAGTACATTCCAGTTATCTACAATAAGAATTTTAAAAACAAATCTAGAAAGATTGAAAGCTGGCAATTTTAAGCTGAATTTTGCCTTTACTGCCTAATGGTTAGAGAAAAGAGATTACAGCTCATGAGACAAATCATCCTGTCAAGTTTCCACAGATTGTTGCCTTGTTCTTTTCTTAATAATTCATGATTAAAAGTAAGCAGCTCTAACAGAAACAAATACAATTAATGAAGGATTATTCTTTCACACGGATTATATGCTATTTTTATGCATGTTCTAAACTATGGAACAGGGCTCAATGTTCACCTCAGAACT
>NW_009963224.1:0-623 GCF_000747805.2 Chaetura pelagica | reverse complement strand
AAAAAACTAGAGACAGATAAAGACAGCAACAAATAGCCATGCATCTCTGTGACCTTGTCCCCAGGAGCTGGCTTTATCTGCAAATATTATCTACCTTCATCAGCCCACACTCCCATTAAGGTTAATAGAGTCCAGTGTGCAATTTTTCTCATACTGCAGTAGACTTTTAAAATAGTGAATCTTATGAATGAATGAAGCAGCTTCATCAACTACATAGGAGTCTTGGCCAAGTAATTCAGTTATAAGCATCTTAGGTAAAGCTGAAGGAATCAATATCCATCCTGCCAGATGCTGTAAGTGCTTAGTTGACAGAAATGAGATGGAAAAATTGGGGGGTCACTCGTGAATAGCAAGTGAGATGCCAACATCTCAACATATGTGAAAATCCAGTGATAAAAATTAACCTTGCAATTGATGACTGTCACAAACCCTGGTTGAAAAAGCAAAAACTCATTTTATTGGTACTACCTCTACTGACCATTCATACTGTACCACTATTTTCCCCTCTGAGTCTAAGTGAGGATGCCATCTGGTTTAGAACATAGAGAGTTATAATACCTCTACATTTCCAAACAAGTACCAGCTAGTCACAGTGAACTGTATTGCCAGAGGAGACAAAAAAA
>NW_009963223.1:0-623 GCF_000747805.2 Chaetura pelagica | reverse complement strand
GGGGGGGGGGGGGGGTGAGGGGAACTAGCAGATACAAACTCATTTTTGAGTCTTTTATGGTTGCAGGAAGTATTTTGCTTTTGAGTAAAGTTCTTAAGAGTACAGGCAAGGAAAAAAATAGTGCATGCTGTCTTGGAAATTGCATTGGTGGCTTCTACCCAATTGAGAGTTAGAAGGGAAACAAGGGAGAATGGATGAGTACTTGTTATGCTTACAGAAGCCTGCTGATAGGTTATACTATCTAATGTCATGCTATTAATGCTTTTATGGAGGGTTAGCTTCCCTTGGTTTGATAGGTAAAAATGTCTTGAGGTGAATATAAGCATGAAAGAAGTGTCTAGACCCAGAAATAGAGGTTGTGAGTTAACTTAAATGGCACCTCTACTGTATTCAGATATGAATTTTTACTGTGCCATCAGTTACTGAGTTTCAGACTGAAATAGTGATAGTGACTGGATTGATTCCAGAAATCCTGGCTGTACAGATTAATAATTAAGTTTGATTACTTGTCATGTGATCTTTGATACGTGATATCCAAGAATGCCTCTGTTCAACAACACAATGGTGAGTGACAGGCAGAAAAAAAATTCACAGAAAACCAGGTCATTTACACTTCTATGTAT
>NW_009963222.1:0-622 GCF_000747805.2 Chaetura pelagica | reverse complement strand
TTTTTTTTTTTTCCTCTTTTTAAGAACTGTTCATTGCATTTCAGTACATGTGATTTAGGACATAGTGTATAACATTCACAAGCAACATTATGATTAAAGACTGCTATAGCGATGGCTTCCAATAATATTCTTTCCCCCCCCCTTGGTAAGATCTATTTCTGGAACAAATGATCCAAGTCATGCTGAGTTCTCTGCTGAATAAATAAATAAATAGCCCAAATCTTCAAGAACTAACTCGTGACCATGTGGTCATGTAGAGTCCTTTTTAACTTCCCATAGCTTTAGAAAAGACGAATTTAGACAAATTTAGGGATATAATTTTCCATTTATATGACCTTGGACACTCACTCTAGATTAAAAAAATCGAAGAGCAGGATAATGCCTTTTCTGAACAGAACATACAGCTAGGGTGATAGAACAGTCTATCTAAATATATTCTGAAAGGTGTTCCTAAATTATCTGTCCTTACAGCCAAAGTGAAGGTATGAAGAATCGTTATGAGGAAGATATACCTTGGTAGAAAGGAGGAGCTATTTGTAAAGCTATCAAGGATGTTTAATAACTTTATGCCAGGGATTATATCTGCATGCATGTTAATATATGGTGGAAATATGATTTTTTT
>NW_009963221.1:0-622 GCF_000747805.2 Chaetura pelagica | reverse complement strand
TTTTTTAATGATCTCAAGGTCATGGTCACATTTCCAAGAATTCTTCAGTCAAGCTCATGGGACCAAGAGACAAAAATGCCTGATCAAATCCAAATGTCATGCTATCATCAAGTCTCTTACTTCAGAAGGGACTTGCATCAAAGCAAGTTATATCTTTTCCCTATTTCTCTCAGCAGAAAGCTCTTGCAGGACCTCAGTAAACTAGTAACCGGTGGACTCCTGCTCTCCAGGGTATGTTTATTCACAACTAGTTTTTACAGGTTTTCCAGCTGTCACTGTCAGAAACAATAGAGGTCTGCTGTTCCAAGGATGTTCCTTCAGCTAGCACAGAGGCATACCATTTCAGAAACCATGAATCACTAAAGGAACTGATGTGGCTAACAGCAAGTCAAGTCATCTTTGTCTCTCCTGAAGGAATAATCACACACAGTTTCTTAAGGTGTTACTGGGAACAGTCTGAAGTACAAGCTTGCACGTCTGGTTTAAAATGCAAATGTTTTAACTGTTTTGCTAGCACAACAATACAATCATTCTTCCTTCTCCACCTCTGACAATTTCTGTATCACATTCACCGAATCACAGAATTGTCACAGTTCATAGAATCATCCTGGTTGGAAGGGAC
>NW_009963220.1:0-622 GCF_000747805.2 Chaetura pelagica | reverse complement strand
TCAGGTATTTATGTACATTAATAAGATCCCCCTGAGCCTTCTCATCTCCAGGCTAAATGGTCTGAACACTCTCAACCTTTTCTCAAAGGAGAGATGCTTCAATCCCTTTATCATCTTAGTGGCCTTTTGTTGGAGTGTCTCCAGTATGCTCATATCTCTGTTGTACAGAGGACAGCAAAATTTGACACAGTATTCTAGATGTGGCCTGACTAGTGCTGAGTAGACAGTGAATATGAGTTGAACACTCAACATCCATAATATGATAAACTTGTACTATACATCACAACATATTATAGCTGTGATAATCTTCTTCTAGTGTGTCTTCAAAGCAGCAGATATTGCAAAGACCACCAAGTCAACAGTTTGCTGAACAACACACAATGATCCATTATTAGCAAAATATATAAATAATCAGGAAGATTTTACAATTGAGCACAGATTGGGCAGATTATCAGGAAGCTATTAATTTTGGCAAAATAGAACCAATGAAGATTTGTGTGTTTAGACTTTCATAGCTAGGTTTTACTAACAAATGGCCAGATACACTTCAATAACTGTTCCCACAGGGTATGCACTAGGTTTTGCTAAAAGTCATCCTGATAGCAGATTAATTTTTTTTTTT
>NW_009963219.1:0-622 GCF_000747805.2 Chaetura pelagica | reverse complement strand
GTGAGAAGATAGGAAGGCTCTGAAGACTTGGGCTCTTGAGTGGATCTTGAGTTTTGTGTCCATTTGTTTGGGAGAGTGTGTCTGCTATTGCAAAGAAGTACGGTGAGCTCCTTAGAGAACCCTTAAGGGCGCTGTCTCCCACTTGTGCCTTACTCATAAGGCACTAAGTTATCTAGGGATATTTTACATACAAAAAGGATACCAGTTCAAGTCAGTATTCCACATCAGGTTTGCACAGTTCTGTGTTTCTAGAGTGAACAGTTGTGGTTTATATTCTGCAGTGTAATGGGAGCTGGTTAATATATGGTTAATCATTGTGCCACAGACCTGTCTGCATTACATGGAAAGTATTTAGCTGAATCATATTTGGATTGGTTGATTTTGTATGGATATAGAAATTAGCAAGAAAGATAAGGCAACTGCCATACATGTTATCTTAAGAGATGAAGCAAAAGATTTAAGGGTTTGGTTTCCTTTACTTTGGTTTTACTTCCAGGTGGAAAGTGGTTCTTGTTTTCCCCATATTTTCTCCTGGTGTTTAGGGGCCTTTCTTTTCTCTTACAGGGATAGTAACATGGTAAAAAGGAGATAAATCTTGCAGAATATCAATGTAAGCCACTTC
>NW_009963218.1:0-622 GCF_000747805.2 Chaetura pelagica | reverse complement strand
TTCCTCAGTCTCAGGCTACAGTACAAAATTTATAACATAGGTCTGATCCTGCACAGGCTCCCCTACTCCACCCACAACAACATCTGTTATAACTAGGTATTAGACAGCTTGAGGGAAAGGAGTATTTCTGATTTCAGTTAAAATTGTATAAAATCCTTGCTGGTTTTTAGTCTTAGTGCTGGAAATATCACTTAACTCACCATTGCCCCTGTGTCCTCACTCAGCATTTCAGTTGTGCCAGTCATTTTTATTCATCTGTTGATATCTGTTGATATTATCTGCTCATAATTCTTTTAGTTTCTAATGGCATAACTTGACAGGTATCTTTATGCTTCTTTGTCCAGTGTCTCTTCAGTAACTCACAAATCTATCTTTTCCTGACATAAGATCAAATACTGACACTGACAACAGAAACTTTGATCCAAAGACAAATGAAAGCACAGTACAATAACAGTAGCACAGAAAATATCTGTAGAAACAAATGATGTCTCAGTTATATAATCCTGCAGGAACAGCTGTCAGAAGTAAACACCACTTACTACAAAACAAAGTTCAGCAGTGATGTTTCCTCATATCATCTGGCATTGTTATACTCTTGTATCATTTGGCATTGTTATACTAA
>NW_009963217.1:0-622 GCF_000747805.2 Chaetura pelagica | reverse complement strand
TCTCTCCGTGACACAGACACTGAGGATTAAAGGCTTGATTTAAATCTCATTAAAATGGGAAAGACTTGAATTGACTTTAATGGTATTTAGATTGAGTGCAGAGGAGGCTGAATGCTGAACTGCTGTCAGGTTTGAAGTACAGGGGGTATTAAAGGGCAAACTAATAATGCTTCTGTTAAATGTTAAGTATCCATTCTTCAGAGACATTTGCCACCCTGGTCATTCAGTCTCATTCAGGATGACTGAATTAACTCAGTGAGCAATAAACAAAATTCTTAATGTGGTTGCTAGTTGTCCTCATGTCTTCTAATCTTTGTTACATTACAGTAATGTAAGATAGTTTTCGAAACATGATGTGTTTAATAGATACTACTAACAATTTATTTTATAAGGTACCTTTTGCCATCTGTGACTGTCAATCAATGTCTGTCTTCTATCAATTCTATCACCTTATAGGCCAATGAAAACACGTAGGGTTATATAAAGCCTACCAGTTGTAGTACCTACTGTAGTATCCACAGACTCCTGGGGCCTATGGGGAAGCAGGAGAAGGGCTTTTTACAAGGGCAAGTACTGCTAGGAGCAGGGGGCAATGACTTTAAACTGGAAGAGGGTAGATTTA
>NW_009963216.1:0-621 GCF_000747805.2 Chaetura pelagica | reverse complement strand
GGCCACACTGCTTTTGATGCAGCCCAGGACATGATTGACTCTCTGGGCTGTCACTGCACATTGCCAGTTCATGGTGAGCTTTTCACCAACCAACATCCCTAAGTCCTTCTCCTCAATGAGAAGGCTCTCTTCAAGGCTGATCTCACAGCCCTTTGGAGATAATTTTTCTTGATTATTGAGATATGATTTTTGTCTCCATAGGACACTCTCTGCTGCTTATATTCTCTGTTAGTCTGCTGCAACCAATATTCCTTCTTCCCAAACTTCAACTTTTTGGGCAGCCTGTCCCAGGCTCATTTAGTACCTTTATAAAGCTACATCTTGGTAGTGAATATTCATGTTTCTATGCTAGAATACTATGATTAGTAATATCAAACTTAAATCTATAAATACTCTTCCAGCATACTCTGCATGTATTTCATCACATTCCTATTATATTAATTAATTGCATTAAGACTGTGGTAACATCCAGACACTATATCAAGATGTAGCTAAAGGACAAACCCTTGCTCAAGGAGCTTATTGCCCTACCAGTTTGATCATATTGCTGAACTTCAATTATGCTCCAACTGCTCTCTCCACAAAGGTAATAACTATGTTCTTCCCAGAGACAACTTTTTT
>NW_009963215.1:0-621 GCF_000747805.2 Chaetura pelagica | reverse complement strand
TTTTTTTCCCCAGGCTCACTTGCAAAGACACTGAAATGTTCCCATGATGCTACAAGATTTCAAACACCAAACCGACAGCAGTCACACTTCTAATGAATGCTCAGCTCTAAATGCTACCCAAGAGGAACTTAAAGATGATGTTACATCAGTGACAGCTACAACAACTGTTTTAATTAAAGAAATACATCTTTGAAGAAAATTGATGACATTGGAGAATAAATTAAATGACTGAACTCTTGCAAGCATGAAAGGGGACATAAAAAATTAGGGATTAATGAGAGTATTTTTGAATTTTTAGAACATCTGTTCAATTATAAATTTATACACATTTGGAAAAGCTTTTTAAAATTCTCAGTTCCTCAGTGATGTCTTTAGCAGTTCTTAGTTCATACTGTCACTGGTCATAGGAGCAAAGGTACCATACAGATCATCTGGTTCAATCTGAATCAGTAGCAGGAAATGCTTCAACAAGGCAAGAGCAAAAGCTTGGTATTCATGAAATGAAAACACTAATTTTCTGAATAGTGTTTTCATGATAACATTAAAGAATTACTTGAAAGAAGCAATACAGTATTTTAGAAAGAATGGTGATGCAATGAGTCTCCAAGAAGTAAAAATAAT
>NW_009963214.1:0-621 GCF_000747805.2 Chaetura pelagica | reverse complement strand
GTGGGGTGGTCAAGGCTGCATGTCAGCTCTGTTGATAGTTGGTAGAAGCCAGACAATGCCTTTAAATGGGCACTGAGTTCCCTCCTCAGATGTGGGGTTATCTGTCCCAGGTGCAGGTGATGCTCCCTTGCCAAGCCCTGCCCTGGCTCTGAGGGGTCCCACAGCCCATTTGCTCGCTGTGCAGGAGCCAGAATCCTGCCTGCTGCTCAGGCTTTTGGGGTTTCTTTGCTGTGCTCTTCCAAAACACTAAGTAACAAAGATTCCTGGGACACTGGGCGACTGGATTGATTGCCAGCCAAGCAGCCTTGAGTTGGAGCCACCGAGAAGCCGAGGGTTACTGGGGAGACAGAGCTTCCCTGGCAATAACTGTGCAGGTTCTGGCAGGATTGAAAGTTCCAAATCCTGATTGCAACTGCCCCTCTCTTCCCTCTCACCAAGCCTTGCCAAAGGGAGGGAGGTGAGGAATTCCCAGTGTGCATCCCCCAGCAGCAGCCAGGGGTGGCCAGGCCAGCTCTGCCCTCCCTGCTCCCATCCCTGCGCTTGTCTGCTCCCGCCGTGACCAACGAGCTGCGTTTGGGAGAGCTGAGCAACCTGCCTCCTTCAGCATCACATCTTCCTGCC
>NW_009963213.1:0-621 GCF_000747805.2 Chaetura pelagica | reverse complement strand
TGCACTTGGCCTTATTGAACTTCATGAGGTTCACATGGGTTCACTCCTCAAGCTTCTCAAGGTCCCTCTAGATGATACCCCTTCTCTCAAATGTATCAACCATACCACTCAGCTTGGTGTCACCTGCAAACATGCTGAGGATGCACTCAGCCCTACTATCTATGTGATTGATTAAGATTTTGAATCATTTTAGTCCCAATACAGACCGTTATGGGACACCACTCTTACTGGTTTACGCTTGGATATTGAACCACTGACTGTAGCCCTTTGGATCTGGCAATCCAGTTAAGTCCTTATCCTAACAGTTGATCCATCAAATCCATATGTCTCCAATTTAGCACGAAGAATGTTGTGAGAGACTGTATCAAAGGCCTTACAGAAGTCCAGATAGATTACTTCCACAGCTCTTATCTCGTCCACTGGTGAAATCACTCCATCAAAGAAGGCTACCAGATTAGTCAGGAACAACTTTCCTTTGGTGTAGTGATGTTGGCTATCTCTGACATCCTTGTCATTCGTGTGTCTTAACATAGCTTTCAGGAAGATCAGTTCCATGATCCTACTAGGCAGAAAGGCAAGGCCGACTGGTTGGTCAGTCAGGGTCCTCCTTTCTACCCTTTT
>NW_009963212.1:0-621 GCF_000747805.2 Chaetura pelagica | reverse complement strand
CTCAAACCATTCTGTGAGGCCTACCACAACTTGGACAGGTATTATAGGTTAAAATCTTAACACCAGCAGTGTCCTTATTTGCTCACTAATTCCAGATATTCTGCAGTTCTCATACATTCCTTCCAGAAACTGCAGCTCTGTTTCTGTAAATGCTGATCTGTCTCCTAAGGCTGGGAACATCTCACTGCCCAAGCAGCATGTTACGTCCTGCTAGAGGAGATGCTGCAGTACTTTCTTTATTTAGAAGGTGCTTTTTGTGAAATAGAGAGCCTTTCTAAGCCTAGGTTTTCTTGTTTTAAAATGGAGAGTGAATGGTTTTTCGGAAGGAGAAACTGAGTTTTGTAATTCCTGAAAATCTGAGTCATTGCTGCATGCTGCCAGCTCCTGCTTCAGGAGCTCAGTCTGGCAACTGTGTCCTAGTAGGCAGAGGAAGTGGGAAATAACTTGGATATTGTCCAAGAAAATAAGTTCTTCACAAATATTTCTTGCTTTGTTAGAGTGGTGGATGGGAATCAGCTGGATGATGCCCAGGGCTTCGAGAAAGCCTGTGAGTTTTGCTGTCCTGTGTGCAGATGGGCCCTGTGCTGCACTCATAGAATCATCAGAGAATGGTTTGGGTTG
>NW_009963211.1:0-621 GCF_000747805.2 Chaetura pelagica | reverse complement strand
AAAAAAAAAAAGTAAATCAAACCACTGCAAAGCACAGAGCTTAACAGAGCTGTTAATTTGGCTTTTGTTGTGAACCTTCCTCTCCTCGAATGCAAACCAGAATGAATAGAAACCAACCTAAAAACCCCTAAGGTTGTGAAGTGTACCTTTGCATTTAAAAGAACCTGGGTTGCCAGTCTTTCTTTTGTCCCTGATTTTCAAACTCTACATGTTTTTGGGAATTGCCTGCTCCAATGAAGGGGGCCAGGATAATAATAGCAATAAAAGCTTTTGTGGAGTTGATTCAGACAACTATTAAATGAAGTGTAGACTTCCATAATTATGAGAAATAACTTCTTTCCCTCTCTGAGATCTCAAATCCTTTCTGACACCAAAATGTGAATTAAAAACTGAGTTAACTCTCACTGGGTTATTTTTTGCTGCAACTGTACGTAACTACAGGCTGAATGCAAAACACAAATGACTTTGCGTGTTATAAACTGCTCCAGCTCAAGTTTTGAAGAACTTACTGCTCGGAAAGAATCAAGAAGGGTTTATTGTTGGTTTGGCTTTGTTGGTTTTTTTGTTTCATTGGATTGTGGGGGTTTTTTGTTGTTGATTTTTAAGGTGTTTTTTTTTTTT
>NW_009963210.1:0-621 GCF_000747805.2 Chaetura pelagica | reverse complement strand
TTTTTTTTTAGCAAGCCATACAGATATAAAATTAGGCTTTTACAGAAACAGTAGTAAAGATGAAGGTGTGAATGTAGGAGTAAATAGTAAGCAAGTCTTGTGATTATGTTTACTTATGTCCTGTGATGCATATGAAAAGAAGTTAAGAAGAAAAAAGAAAGTTACACAATAATGAAGTATACATATGGAATAATACAAAATGTATGTCCTTGTTCCAGAAAAAACAGGGAATAGATAGTTTTTATGGATAGAAAAATAAAGTTATATAACTGAAATGCTGAACTTGGGAACTAAAGAATTTTGCTTTGGGTGATTTTAGAATACAAACATTAATACATGTTCTGTGATTGTGTTTCTGTTCTCTGGTTGAAGAAAATAAGATATGTAATTTGTGTATTAATAAGGCAATAAAAAAGTTACGGATGAATCAAGTACTTTCTAAATTGTTTTGAGACAAAATGCTAAAAATTAAATTGGGTAAACTCTTTTGGGATTAGTATAGATGAATGGTAGAATTAGAAATAATTATCAGTCCTGGCCTGATTGCAGTACTATGCAAAGCATGTGGGCAAATTTTGAGAGAAATGACAATTGACAAAGTAGAGCTAGATGAAAACAGAA
>NW_009963209.1:0-621 GCF_000747805.2 Chaetura pelagica | reverse complement strand
AACCCAAACCATTTTGTGATTCTATGATCTTTACATATTGCCATCATACTGCTTGTTTATGAAAGACAGAGACTTCTCTTATCCAAAATATCCCTGTGTTTCAGGCCAGGAGGACTACGATCGCCTGCGACCGCTCTCGTACCAGAACACAAACGTTGTCTTAATTTGTTACGATGTCATGAACCCCACTAGCTATGAGAATGTAGCAGCCAAGGTAAGAGGCTTTCCTCATTTGCTTCAACCTTTTAAATGAATTACATACACCTGCTACATGACAGGACATCAGATTAAGAAAGCTGATGCTTTTAGTGTTCTGTACACTGGGCGTGTAGGCGCAGAGATCACTCATTGTGCACTGAGCTGCAGGTCACAGACCTTAGACCTGGAGCTCACCCCTCCACGGCTCCTAAGTGCTCATAACTAGGGTTGACTCCACAGAACACTGAAAAGATCACAAACTAGCAGTGAAAATGCTGTAGCAATGTAAGACAACCAGGATTCCACACAGGCGTTAAAGATCAAGTCTACTTCCCTCACATGCATATTTAGCTACAGGGAATAGACATGTGAGCCACCACTTGTCTGTGCTAGGACTGTGATGCTCCAAAGCAGAAGTTAGTG
>NW_009963208.1:0-621 GCF_000747805.2 Chaetura pelagica | reverse complement strand
AAAAAAAAATAATACTTTGCAGAGTGGAAACTGGATAAGCTCGAGGGAGGAGGAATGGATGTTTACAGGAGATAAGGATGAAATTATCTAAATTGTTTGTTGGCCACCATGGGAAATTAAAGCCCTTGATTTTGCATTAAAAAATCCCAAATCCACACACACAAAGATCACAACTGTTCAGGACCAGTGTTTCAAGTCTTGTAGAAAGAAATTACTTCTGGCAGCTTCAGTCTCTATCACCACGCAGACAGTGCTGATTAAGACTGGAAAACTTCCATCAGGGCCCCTCATCTCCTGTTGCCTTCTGGACTATGTCCCAGTTTAGTCAATCCCACAGCAGAGGAGTTTCCCTGGCTGGTATTTTGCCATCAGCCACTCAGAGTTACCAAAGGAACCACCAGTTTTATCAAATATGTAATCCAGTTATCTTTTTGTCATTCCAGGTTGCTGTAGGGATGCACATGAGAAGAGGAGAGATAACTGAAATGGTCCTGTTGCAAATGCTCATTTTGTGCAATAAAAGGACCTTGATTTGTCTCAGAGATGATAACTCAGGATATGTAGTTTTCTTACATGTTCTTGCTGTATGCCCCGACTTTGACAATGGGAGAAGTGGTGCAG
>NW_009963207.1:0-621 GCF_000747805.2 Chaetura pelagica | reverse complement strand
TTTTTTTACTATCTAGGTCTAAACAACCTCCAAAAGCAGAGACTGAAGAGTTTGTCTGGGCAATTTATGCCTGAATTTGCTATTCAGAGTGGTAGAAAATGTTTTTCTGATGTCTGACTTGAGTTATTCTTGCCACAATTTAAGCCTGAGACCTCTTGCCCTAACAACCACAGACAAGAAGAATGGAATATTTCTTTCATCTTTGCAGCATCCTTTTCTGTTACAATATTTGCTTTCATCCTTCCCTTCTCCAGACTAAGAATGCTCGACCTCTAGACTAAGTTCATATGTGATCATGTTCTTCTGATCCCCATGTTGCTCTCCTCTGGTCTCCATTTAAGCTTCCTGTATTTCCTGAATCCCCATTCAGACACAGCTTTACTAGTGCTCACTAGAGCAAATGGATTAGTTCAGATGTCCTGCAGACTGCCTTTTGATCCACATATCCCAGTACCATGCTTGTCCTGTACAGAACAGCACACTATTGTCTCACTTTCTTCTGCTTTAACTCCTGGAGCAATTTTCTGAAGGAAAGCCAGAGAGCAGTGACAGCTACATGCCTGCTTTGCTCCCAGCTAAGTTGAGTGCCTTGTATTAGACCTTACTGAATAATGTTCCATT
>NW_009963206.1:0-621 GCF_000747805.2 Chaetura pelagica | reverse complement strand
ATCACTTAGTGTTTATATTGATAGACTGGTTACATAATGACATCATAAAAATTCTCACTGTTTTGTTCACTGTATTATCACAGTGAATA
Organism: Chaetura pelagica; assembly: GCF_000747805.2. Lineage (NCBI taxonomy): Eukaryota > Metazoa > Chordata > Aves > Apodiformes > Apodidae > Chaetura > Chaetura pelagica. Next base: position 532 of record NW_009963206.1, on the reverse strand, counting down.
AAAATATCAAAATTTTAGTGTTAACTTGCTTTTAAGTTTGCTACATGCACAATTTTTTATTTAAACAGGAAAGCAAAATAAAATTTTATTTGCCAGACACATTCACTTGCTTGCCACAAAGGGTAACCAAATGGAAATGGTAGTATGTCCCAGTTGCAGAAATTAGCTCCATCCCAGGGCTAAATTTTATCATTTGTCTCTTTACATATACACTGCAGAGTTGCTAGCATTTACTGCTAAATTATTTTTTTAATCATTCATGATGTCCAATTACTCTACATACTGTTCTCCCCTGAGCTATATTATGGAAACTGAGCTTCTTTTGTAATCAAGGGAGTCCAACATACTGAAGGTATCCCAAGACCAAGTTCTTAAATTATTACTAGCTGTTCCTTTTAATATTGGGAATTTTCTCTATCAGCCTTATCCATATATAGAAAAAAATGTCCAGGCAGGTTCTCTAACCGATGCTCACAAAGGTTCCCGGGCTGTGTAGCACCTGGATGAGAGTTAAAGCATTAAAAAAAAAAAA
>NW_009963205.1:0-621 GCF_000747805.2 Chaetura pelagica | reverse complement strand
AAATCTGTCCCCTTTTTCCAGGTGTTTTGCTTTAAATACCAGTGAAGGAATATTCTGTTATATTTGTGAAACTCTCCAAGCAAATCTGCATTATGTTTCAGTCTGACATGAGATCACATTTGATGTGATCCATAGCTAGTTCTTCCCTTCCACTGCCTCCCACCCATGTGACAGGAGAGAAGTGTTTTCTCTCCAGCACACACTGTGCAGATGAGGACCTGGGGTCTGGAGATGGGTCTGGGATTTGGCAGAGTATTTGCAAATAGCTCACAAGGTGTGGAGGAGATGGGAATAAGTAGGTCCAGGACATGCAGTGTTCAACTGAAACAGAAAAAACAAGACATGCATTAAACCCATGGAGGACAGAAAGTAAAGTTTCCCTGTACAGCAACTTGCTATGCATTGCTGGAGTTAATGGGAAATGCAGAGTTACTCATTGGCCTGGTCTGTGCCCAGAGTAAAAGAGCAAAATGTTTGAAGAGTGTTAACAAGAGACCTCAATGAGGGTTTTTTTGCCGCTTTTTTCTCGTGAAAGTACAACTTTTCAATAAGCCCACATTTTTAGTGATTCAGTTTTGGAAAAGTTCTTCCACAGTATGTTTGTTTGAAGCATTTTGAAAA
>NW_009963204.1:0-621 GCF_000747805.2 Chaetura pelagica | reverse complement strand
TGCAAAACTCTACACTTCCCCTTGTTGAAGACTTTGCTTGCTTATGCTCTCTGTAGCTGTTGTCCTAAACCAAGCTTGTTTTATAAATATAAACTAGCAAGTGATTCCAACAGTGTTTTATCTGTTGTCTGGATAAGTCCTTCATGAGGAAAGATGGGACTTCTAATGAATTTAGTACTCTTTGAGGCCACTGGTCCTTTGTATTTTTAAACAAAGGAAAACCAGCTATTCTGTGGCTTAAGCAAATACCCCAATCTAAGGAAATAGTCTCTTGTGAGACCCAAATACATGATATGCATTAGAGATCATTGTTCTTAAGAACAGTTGAAGGTACTCATTTGAAAGTTAACAGCTGAATGGCAGATGGAAGGCACAATGTCTATGCAGACCTCCACATGCTTCAGAGCATTTTAGCTGTGTATTTGAAAGATAAGCCCACCAGGCCTTATAGAATAGCTAAAGAAATGTGATGGTGTCCTCAAAACTATCTAAAAGCATTATTGAATGTGGAGCTAGAGGGCTTCCCTGAACATGTTACAGATGCTTCTGCAGCAGAGCTGACATGAAGGTGCAGGAGCAGAGGCCACACCAGCAATGGAAAGGATGATGACAGGTGGTGCT
>NW_009963203.1:0-621 GCF_000747805.2 Chaetura pelagica | reverse complement strand
ATTTCTTCTTAATATCTAACCTAAATCTACACGTGGCTTGATAGAGTCAGCATTTTTTGTCCAGAATACTGGGCTCCTGGTCCTGTTCCAGCAGAAGCTGTCAAAGAGTTTTGCTTGTGACCTCTTTGAGGGCAAGAACAAAGGCCTACATTCCTTGCAAATAATGGATCTATGAGTTCCTTGAAGCCCAGAGCCATTGGCAGTTTGCACAAACATGACAGTCTGGCGGAGCAGTGCAGTTGGCAGGTACCTGTCCTCCCTCTGCTGAACAGCATGCAGATCGGTTAGGAAACTGCCAGAGTAGATGATCTGCAGTGTAGTAATTGCAAAGTAATGAAGAGAAACTAACCTGAATGCACCAAGATTGCTCCAAAATTCAGATGTTTCCCTTCAAACTACTTGGTTCACTTACATTTCCATCTTTCTTACATCACTGCTCAGTCTCTGAAGAATCACAGCAAGGTTTGGGCATTAATTTTGGGGAGCACATGGGCAAATGAGACTTACATTTGCAGTCTGAGAGGAGCAACATTGGAAATCACTACTGTTAAATCTGAGGTTAAAATTACTTTTACTTCCTACTGTGTGTAAATGTAGATTAAACAAGCAGAAAAAAAAAAA
>NW_009963202.1:0-621 GCF_000747805.2 Chaetura pelagica | reverse complement strand
AAAAAAAAGACAACAGAAGGATATGAGCTAATTATAGCTGTTGGCAAAACCAGTGGAGGCTCTCTCCATGCTGGCAGTTGTTCATTTGACATGTGATTAATGGTGGTTAGTGTGGGCACAGCCAAAGCTTGTACAAGCCTAGATAAATAATGAAGTTTAAAAATATATATTCTCCTTGAGTTAATAATTTTAACAGGCTGGGAGAAATGTTGCTGTTCTCATGGTAACAGAAAAACTGTAATTTCATCTCTGATTTGAGAATGCTTGTGTAATGTGTGCAGATAGCTTTGTGATGGGAACTTTTATCTCTCTTTGTTAACTGAAGCCTTTTTAATGAAGTGATAATATTGTGTAGTTTGGGCAAACAATTTAAAATGGACTAATTAACACTAAATACACCATTGAAAAGTGTAGTCAGGATTATTTGAAACTAAACTGGTATCTGTATCAATAGATGCCTGATACAGATGTACATATAGATGCCTGAATACAGCCTCTCTCCCAGGGCTCTTCAGGAGATTAGGAATGTATCTGCATCTCACTGGAGGTTGCATTTGTAAAGTTATATACATTAGATAAGAAAGAAATGCATCCACTGGTTCTCAACTCTGTACTACAAAC
>NW_009963201.1:0-620 GCF_000747805.2 Chaetura pelagica | reverse complement strand
AAAAAAAAAAGCCACAAAAAATGCCTTTCCCTTCCTGTTTTTTACAAACTGCTGAATGCATCTCAGTACTTCACATTCCTTCTTTGATGCATCAAACTGACTTGGTACATTTGCAAGTCCTTTTTCATTATTTGGACTGGGTTCCTTTGCACTATGTGAGAACAAGCCTATGATATAAATGAAGATTTTCTCAAAAACCGGCAACTCAGATGAAAGAGGAAGAGCAACAAGAGGGAAAGAAAAGAGCTTTAGTGAATTTCTGTTCAAGAAAAGACACAGGAAAAGATTCCAGCTGTCTATTCCCACCATCCAAATCCTGATACTGCTCAGTGTTGTGTTACTATGAACATAGAATTAGATCATTTTGTCATGTATTTATGACTAATACAGTACAGTTCTTGTCTAGATCTGACAGCCCTGGGCATTACAACACTGCAGATAATAAATCATGACAGAAATAGATCTGGAAATATATTATAGTGCAGGATAACTTGAAGTTACATTTTCAATTCCTAGCCAATTCTTGTCGCTGTCCTTGACAGCTTTACATCACTGAATCATGGAATCAGAGAAAAGCTGGGGTTGGAGAGGACCTCTGGAGGTCATCTGGTCCAACCCAC
>NW_009963200.1:0-620 GCF_000747805.2 Chaetura pelagica | reverse complement strand
GTGTGCAGTTTTGGGCACCTCAATATAAGAAAGGCATCAAACTATTCAAGTATGTCCAGAGGTGGGTGACCAAGATGGGGAAAGGCCTTAAGGGCCAGACTTATGAGGAGCAGCTGAGGTAATTTGGTTTGTTCAGCTTGGGCAAGGCTGTAGGCTGTAATGAGGTCATCCCTCAATTTCCTCAAGGGGGTCAATGGAAGAGGAGTTGCTGATCTCTTTCTGGTGATCAATGATAGGACATGAGGAAATGTACTGAAGCTGCATCAGGGGAAGTTCAGGGCAGACAACAGGAGAAGGTTCTTCATTGACAGGGTTGTCAGTCCCTGGAACAGGCTCACTAAGGAAAGTGGTCACAGCACCAAGCCTATCAGAGTTCAAGAAGCATCTGGATGACATGGTTTAGTTTTAGGTAGTTCTGCAAGGAAAAGGGAGTTGGACTTGATCCTTAGGGGTCCCTTCTAACTTGACATATTCTGAGAGTCTATGATTCAAACATAGAAGGAAGAAGCACCTACATACTTCTTATGAAATCTGTGCATAAAGTAGTGCTGAAATCCAGTGAGACAGCAAAATGATAGCAAAATAAACTGCTTCTTCTTGATTAACTTAAAGGAACTTTA
>NW_009963199.1:0-620 GCF_000747805.2 Chaetura pelagica | reverse complement strand
AAGGTTAGACAGGCAAAAAAGACAGGAGAAAAAAATGTGTGCTTCAACTAGCACCTCAGTGCTAAAAAAGTAAAAGGGTCCTGATGAGAAGCACAGTTCCACTACACACCCTGATATTCACACCCTCACAAAACATTAATCCATAGATGTCACAATGTTTAAGAAATGTCCTTACTCCAGTCTTGGAAGGGTCTAAGCTGCCAGGGAGTCACATGAGATCATTGAATAATTCAGGGCAGGAAAGGACTTCAGGAGCTCTCCAGCTGAAGCTACTACTCAAAAGCCAGGTCAGCTCTGAGATCTGACCAGGTTTCTCAGGGCTTTATCGTGTCATGTCTCAAAACCTCCAACAAAGGAGGCTGCACAAACTCCCTAGGCATCCTGTCCCACTGCTTCATAGTCTCCAGCATGACAAAGTTTCTTCCCTTTGTCCAGACTGAACCTCCTTTGTTTACACCTGTTGTCTCTCTCCTCTGCTACACACAACAGTGAAGCATCTGCCTCGTCTTCTCAGTAACACCCTCGCAGGCGGCAGCAGGCTGCTTATTAAAGACAACCCTGAAGCAGACCCTTCCACTGGCTGAACAAGCCCAGCTCTCCTGGCACCCCAAGTGCTCCAG
>NW_009963198.1:0-620 GCF_000747805.2 Chaetura pelagica | reverse complement strand
TTTTTTCAGCCTGACTTTAGCATCAGTAACACCCTTCTGTGCACACAGCCCCTGCTCTGCTTTGTGCACACCACCTTCCAGCATCTTCTCTCTTACCTCTTCTGTGACAGGACTGAGAGGTGACAGTCCAGCCCCTCAATTAACATGAATGGGATACAGTAAAACTAGAGATGGAAGACCATGGAAAACAAAGTCATGAATGGACACTATGGTGAAGAAGAGACAATGTATCCCAGACTTGGATTTTCTCAGGAGAGACAGTAAAATTCAGAAAAAGGCTCACTTGAATTCTTTCATGGCAAGGATGTTAAGTACAGGCAGTATTAGTACTGAATTGATTTAAAGTAAGTTCAGTGGTTTGTTATGTTGTACAACAGTCCAGTGCACACTCCTGCACTCTCAGGATTAGGGTGCAGCATGGGAGGGACTCAAACCTGCCCTGATACTGAAGAGGGACTCAAAGCCCTTATGGTGTTTTCTCCAAATCTGCTTAGGGCATTAGTTTGCTGGCATCATTTTTCTCATACTAAAAGGACAAAGCACAGCACTGTACCAACTACTAAGAAAATTACTAAGGAAATGAACTCTGTTGCAGCCTAAGGCTTCAGCAAATCTAGCTA
>NW_009963197.1:0-620 GCF_000747805.2 Chaetura pelagica | reverse complement strand
GATATTGTATCATCTTTGTTTTGCCCTGGCAAGATCATAAAAACTGCCACATATCCGAATACTGGATCATGACAGAAGGTATTCAGTAGGAATTCTATTTAGCTTAAAATTACAAAAGGTACGTACAAGCATTCAGGACCACATCTTACAAGTTTTGGTTAATGACCCAAAAGAAGGGAAAATGTCAAGTAAGTAATTTTGATGTGTTTAAACTGATTTCTTTGTCCAACCTTGAAGAATACGAGGTTTCCTACCCCTGGTAATTTAAGGGTCTGGCCTGCAGTAGCAAATTAGCTTACATGTAGCTCATATTGGGGACTATTTTAACTGCTTCACATAGAGCTCAGTAGAGAAACATTCTCTGCTTTCAAAACAAATAGCAGTTGTGAATATCCACCTGTGATTCATGGCCAAGACATTTGAGGCAAAAGAGTAACTCTTTTCCAAGAGGTGAACTCCCATTAACTGGGTTCAAGTTGGAAACATTCTGAGGAACTTGGAGTAATGCTACACTGTGTGCATTTAGTTTGACAGCTGGTTAAAGATGTATTCTGCAGTAATCTGCCAAAGGTGAATTGATTTTTATTTTTTTTCCTGTGAGGAAGAATTTTTTTTTTTTT
>NW_009963196.1:0-620 GCF_000747805.2 Chaetura pelagica | reverse complement strand
AAGGTCGCCTCTCAGGACTTCAGGAAGCTGTGTGGCATGGGGGCACAGCTTGAGATCTGGGCAGCATGACACTGTGCACGAGGACAGCCTTGTGCTGACTTTCCCAGCCATCTGGGATAGAACCAAGAGAAGAGAGACTCAGCACAATCCCACTGCAAGTGCATGATGCTTTTCCCAGACTGAAGGGGCCTGTCTGCCAAAGTACTGCAGCTTTCTAGCTATTTCTGGCAGCTGGAAAGGCCCGCAAGAGAAATGAGTGTGTGTTAGAGCACATGTCAACCCCAGAGGCAAAAAGATAGCAAAAAATGGGGTATAACTACACTTTCTGTAGCAGAAAAAGAGATCAAGTCCCTCATCCACAATTGGAAAAGTCACATCTTCTTTTGTTGTTCCTCTTCCAGTGAAGGGAATTTTGTCCTCTGTGCCACACTTTCCCCTCCTGTCAACTATGGCAAATGTCACTCTACTGAATAAGTACTTCCCTTACTCAAAGCTATACCCATTCCTATCTTTAAGGCACTTTGAAAAGTACAATATTAAGCTGCAGACAATGCCCATGACTCTCTCCTCTCTCATTAAGTCCTTCCAGTCCACAGGGTGGTAGCTGTTTTTTTCCCAAA
>NW_009963195.1:0-620 GCF_000747805.2 Chaetura pelagica | reverse complement strand
CAGGAAGAGAAAAAGGCTGCATCTCCTGGGGGTGCAGATGACATGAGACACCCCAAACATGTTAGATACAAGTCTAGAAAGTGCTGTTTATTTATAAACAGGATTAAGGCCACATGTAAACAGGTCAGTTTCCCCTGGTAAACAAAAAGTGAAAGCAGAGTGTGTGCTATCAGGTACAGGCCAGTGTTATGGCCCGGGTCAAGAGTTCCCTGGCAATGTTTTTGTGTTTGGCACATTTATATCCACATGGGCTTGAAAAGCCCTGGAGTCCTACAGCCCACAGCTCCTGCCCAGCTCCCCAGGGTACAGGAGAGCCCAGCTGCCTGTTTTGAGGATGCACAGGCTGTCACAACTGGTAATGACAGGGAAGACTGCTATAAGATGACTATCTTCTAACAGGGCCTTCAGATGGCAATCTCCTAATGGATTCACAACATGAAAAATGCCAGACAATCATTATGTTCAGGCAGACTTTCAACTTTGAAACATAACAGACAAAAACACTGGGCTGTGCCATCAGGCTTCCCCTCCAGGGGCCCACCACTGCAGCAGCTTTGTCACACTCAAGTGGCTTCCAAAAATCCTGGCTAGCTGGGAACTGGCTGGCATGGCAGCCACCA
>NW_009963194.1:0-620 GCF_000747805.2 Chaetura pelagica | reverse complement strand
AGGCATTGGTCAGACTTATGAGAGCCTGCAAGTTACACTGTTTCTCTTAACATACTGAGTTGCCACTTAGGCATTTATTGTTAAAGGAAAACTCCCTCCCTTCTTGGTCACACAGGAAATGGGGGTAGAAAAATTTGGACTAGAACAGAAAAGCTAGTAACTTTGTGATGAGAAGGAATTCCTTACCTAGACAACTCTTCCTGTAACTAACCCTGTTTTAATGCTGGATGTCTCTAAGGAAACAGATCGTACTTTACGTGTCTGCATTTCTTCTAGCATTTGAGCCAAATGTCACACTAAGACCTTGGATTGAGACACTGATCTTTTAAATAATTTCTTAAAATGAATAGAACAGCTTGGTGATGGGATGCTGACTATCTGGTTTTAATTCAAAATATTATTGATGTCTCATCAACTTGGAAAGACTTTTTGTCCTTCTCTGCAAGAGGGCTCTTCCCACCTGAAATAGTGTGGTGAGCCAGCAGAGATCAAAAGTTTACTTGTGACTACATTCACTCCTGCTGTTTTCTCAGTGAGGATGAGTACCAGAAAACATTGAGTCATATGGAAAGACATTTAGCACATCAGATGATAGATCATAGAATCATAGAACTATTCAG
>NW_009963193.1:0-620 GCF_000747805.2 Chaetura pelagica | reverse complement strand
AGAGGATGGGGATGTCTGTTGGCCCTGGTGCTGCCCCGAGAGCTCCGAGCCCGAGGAACCTGATGGAAAAACAAGTGATTTACCCTGGGCAAGGTGCAGGGAACGGCCCCGGGGTGGCAGCGCGTCACGGGGCGCTGCGGGAGCCTCCCGGGGGGCTGGGCTGGGTCTCTGTGGGCTGAACTGGGGCTGCGGAGCCTGGGAACTGGGAGATGGAGAAACGGCTGCCCGGAGACCAGGAAACCCCTGTCTTGGGCTGACAGGCTCCTCATCCTGCTCCTCTCTGTGCTGTGGCTCGTGTTGGAGCTTGAGAGAGAGGAACCCCCTCCTGCTGTGGAGCGTGTGAAAGTGTGAGAGCAGAGCCCTGTGTGCCCAAGCCCAGGGCTCAGGCACACGTGGGGTGCTCATCTGTGGCATTTCAGCAAGAGACAGGAGGAAAAAAAGGGTTACAAGTCACCAAGTCAGGGAGAGGTTTTGTTTGTGCAGGGTGTGTGTACTACCACGGATTCAGGCTTGCCTTCCTGCCGTGCCCCCTGCCCAGCACCTCTGGGCCCTCTGCTCATCCAGGTGACTGTCACGTCTTCTGGTCATCCCTGTTCCTCACCACAAAGCCAGGGGGTTCC
>NW_009963192.1:0-620 GCF_000747805.2 Chaetura pelagica | reverse complement strand
TTTTCATTCTATAGAAACCTCTGCATCAAGGCCCAATTGTTTTAAAATACAAATTTATCATAACTCTTAGCATTCTGGATAAATAGATACATATGTTTCTAATTCTTTTTTCATCCTTATTTGTCTGTTAACCTGCAAATTCTCTTCCTCTTCAGACTCTGTTCTGCAGAGTCATAAGCATAATTTAGTTTAAGAGCAACTTCAGGGAAATTAAAGCTACAGATTCAGACATATAATCAGGGTGTAATCAATGACAGGTGCAATTGAGGCCATGATGAAAGGTACCTTGCTAGCTGATACAATTTTGTCTCCAGCTCAGTGCTGGAGCTTGGCCTGCCTTTGGTCTTGTGAGCTAAAATGCAAAGCTGCTTCCTCTACTGCATCATGGAGTTCACACCCAGGTTAAAGTAGGTCAGTAAGAAACTGGTGAATTGCTTTTGACCCAGTGGGAGCTGGTGTTTTTTGAGGTGCACAAAGACTATGTTTAGTGTGATTAAGGAGTAATGAGGAGCACTAAAAGCTCCGTGCCATGTTCTCTGGGGCTGGGTGAGGATTCCTCTGTTGAGCAGTGGAGAAAGTTGGTTTTCAGGAGTGCCAGGAGTCACTGGCTGGGGGGGGTG
>NW_009963191.1:0-620 GCF_000747805.2 Chaetura pelagica | reverse complement strand
TTTTTTTTTGATTGCTGTTTGAGACTAAATAAACCTGTTCCTAAAATAAAGTCAGTTTATGTAAAAGAGGGTTAATAGAGGTGTTTGCTTGTTGACTGTGTTACTTGGAAAGTTTTCTTCGTCCATCTTCTGGTTTATTTGGTCTTTTCTTCATAACAAGAATAGAGGAAGAGTTACCTTCTTTCTATTACTGTTCTTACTGGACTCATGTATTTAGTGTGGCTTTTTGGTGGTGTATTTTGTTGGGGGTTTTTTTGATCAATTTTCAAGCATCTACTCTCTTTTTCTTTAATTTTAGTACAAGCTTATAATGTCTGTCAAATGTGACAGAAGTGTCATCTGTACTACCACATGTGGAAAGTGAGGCTGTCCTGGTATATAAAGTATTGAGTATGTTTATATTTAGCACTTCCTGTTGCAAGGAATTACTACAGATTTCTCTGTTTCATTCTTACATCATGATTTCAGCAAACCTTTGCTATCTGCTGGAGGCAAGGTTTTCAAGCTGTATCTCGCAAAGGTTAACAGGTAAAATCCTGTTTCTCTTTTGTTCAAACGTTCTCTCATACATTGCTGTTTCTGTATCTCAGGTGAACTGGTAGGAAGCTCTCTGTACCTTA
>NW_009963190.1:0-620 GCF_000747805.2 Chaetura pelagica | reverse complement strand
CCTTCCAACCCCTATGATTCTATGATTCTGTCATTTATTCTATGATTCTATGATTCTGTAATTTATTCTATGATTCTATGATTCTATTTCAGCAGAAGTCCCTTACTGTTTCCATTCTGATTCCTCCCCTTCTTCTTCCCTCCAAAACACAGAGATTTACCTACTCTGGCTAATAATTTGCAAGAGCCATTTAGAATTAGACACAACATAAAGCAATTGTGATATCGACACATTAGATACATGATACAATGCAAATAACTCCTCTATCTCAACATGCTCCGGTTTGAGAAGTGCTGTTATTCAAAATTGGTTGTTCATTGATTTGACGTATATGCTACTGACTTGCAAAGTGAATTTGAGGAAAGCAGACTTCTGTGTGCTGTGTCCCCCAGTAAATTAAATTTATTTTTTATGTTTGCATGGCCAGAAACTAGCAAAGCTGTTCCTAAGAGTTTGTGCAATAGGCTAAACAGGATTTTTCTCCTTTACCATACTAATTACAGAATGTATGAAATACATGTAACTTACAAAGATATATAATTCTTAGAGAAATCCAATGGTATTTTCTCATAGTCCTACCTTCAAAAAACTCATAATTCTATTCTACAATCATGCTACTG
>NW_009963189.1:0-620 GCF_000747805.2 Chaetura pelagica | reverse complement strand
CTGGAGAAATATGAGTTCATTAGTAACCAAAAAATTATAACATTTCTTAAAAAGCCTCATGTTGCAAAATCAAGATTTATCCAGGAAATTTAGGTGTTAAGTCCATCATCCCATTGTTGAGAAGTTTAATCTTTTTTCTGTGATGTATTGTTCAGGTAGGATTAATGTGAGCCAAATTTAGCCATACAAATATCAGCTGTTATGTCACAGCATAGTTTAGGTTAGAAGCAACCTCTTAAGGTCATTGAGTCAAAGCTTCTGCACACAGCTCACAACAGGACATGCAAATCTTTAACCAGTTCATTCTCAAGTGCCACTAGGCATAGAGCTTTCTCAGCCTCTCTGGGCAGCCTGTGTCATTATTTGACCACCTTCATGCTACTATTTTTTTTTTCCATCTACCTAATCAAAATTTCCCATGTTCTCACTTGTCTGTGCTGCCTCTCATCCTGCTGTTGTGGGATGAAAACTGAAAATACTCTCCCTTTCTGTGTGCTTCAGTTGGGTAGTTGTAAACAGCACTAATGTCCCCTGGGAGCCTTCTCTTTTCCAGGCTGAAGAGATGCAACTCTCTCAGCCTCCACCCCCTTGGTCAGCTTGGTGGCCTTCATGGAACTTGC
>NW_009963188.1:0-620 GCF_000747805.2 Chaetura pelagica | reverse complement strand
AGGTCCCTTCCAACCTAAACAATTCTATGATCCTCTCTAACTCCATCATGCTCATGTGATGCTGAGGCATCCACATTTTGCCACTGGAGCAGATCTTCACCAAGGCAACTGATGACAAAATCAATCTGTTGTCTGAAAGTCTGTTTTGTGAAGACATTTGCATCTTGAAGTTTGGTCTTATCTATGATCCCCAGTATTCCCGTGGGGAGAAAATGTCAGTGCTTTCGTGTAGTATCAGGCAATGCAGTTCATTCTGATTTTGCCTTACATTAAAAAAGGTAAGGTGTTTTGGAAAAAATACCTTTTTCCCTGCCAAAAATCCTGTCTTGAATGTTGGTGTGGTGGGAATTTACATTTCTAGACTGCTGTAAGCTCCTTGAAACATCAACTCTACAAAACTAAGAATTGAAGCATCTGTTTAAAGCCTTAAAGAAAAGGTGCCTTTCTCCCCCAAAGTCAAGGAGCACTTTGAAAACAGGAATCACACCCATTCCAACATCTGCCACACAAATAAAAGAAGTCGGTGTTTTCATGGAATAAATACAGCCTGTTTTGCAGACTCAGGTCAGGCAGAAGAGGTTTGTGTTGTGTTGCCTCTCCCTGGAAGTGTTCAAGGCCAG
>NW_009963187.1:0-619 GCF_000747805.2 Chaetura pelagica | reverse complement strand
CCAGATATCTCCCTTCTCTCTTCAGTCACCACAAAGTTGCTTTTCACTAGGGCAGAAACAAATTATCATCTTCCTGACACTAAGATGTGAAAACAACACTACATTCCATTTCTAACAATTGTAAGTGGCTATCACAGAGAGTATAGCCCATTTCTCCCAAACACCAAAGAAGAGTCCATAGTCCAGCCATCATCAGCCCAGTAATACACATTGAAAATGTGATTGAATCTAGCTGTTTCTATTCCAAGGCACAAGCTTATAACATTAAGGGCATAGATTCAACCATAGAGTTAAAGCAGTGACTAAGGACCATGTTTAGCCCCAGTAGTTTAGAATATTCCCACAATAACAGCATAATCTCACTGTTTCTCCACTCACCCACACATCTAGAGATACAAAATACAGGGGCTGGAATTTTAGTTAGTGGGTAGAAGGGTGTTGTGCCAAGACACTACTTTTTTGCAGGCAGCTGTAAGAGAACTTGTTACAATTTTTAACAGATCCTTGGCAAAAGATCACAAAAAAGGGTGACAAACTTCATCATTTTGCCCAGCTCCTCACTGCAAATAAAGAAGGTTCCAATCCAGGCTGAAACCTAGGCTTCCTGCTGTATAAAAAC
>NW_009963186.1:0-619 GCF_000747805.2 Chaetura pelagica | reverse complement strand
AAAAAAAGTCTCCTTCAGAAGCTGGGAAATAGCTTCCTTTTGGAGGGTACAGGTGGATGTAGAAGTCTGGTTTTCAAAGGCTGATAAAAAGCTAATCACATGTCCTTGGGATCCTCTTTCTGAGCCAGCTCTTGGGGATATCAGAGAGCAAGGGCTTCCTTTAAACCAGAAAAGTCTGTTACCCAGTGTAACGGTGCTAAGTCCAGGGAATCAAGGCATCAGGCTTGTGTGAGATGAGTAAAAACAGACTTGCCAAAAGCAAAGCCCCAAATTAGGCATAGCTGACTATTCAAGATGCAGGATGGGCTTCTTTGTGCTCTGCTTATGTCAAAGTTGATTAGTGCTGAAAATGGTCCAGGCCAAATTAAGCTTCTTTCTTTTCTTGTGCTGATTTGCAAGCCATGCTTAATTACGTTGTCAGAAAGTGTTATCAGTAAATTTATTCACACTCTGCTGTTGTGCAGACGCAGCTTTGATGAAACTGCTTCTAAATTCAAGTAACAAAACACGTGAAACTTGCCATTCTGATGAGTTAAAGAGCACTAATATTGGTGGAGGGTCTTGTGTGCATTGTGGAGTGGTTTAAAAAAATCATAGAATCATAGAATCTTAGAGGCTG
>NW_009963185.1:0-619 GCF_000747805.2 Chaetura pelagica | reverse complement strand
CCTGGCATTGATTTTTTCACCTGGGAGGGAATAGTCTGTGCAGGGTTCAGCTGACAAGGGACAGACACTAGAGAACTAGTGATAATCAGCACAGGGGAAGAATAAGTACATCTTCAGATTCAAATAAGGAAATTTTCAGATTCCAAACAAGAAAGCAGAAGGGGTAAATAATCTCTAGCATGTAGAGCACATGAAGACTGCAAATTGCAGTGCTGAGGGAGGATGCCTGGGCTGGAGAACGCTGCTCAAGCTCTTCTCTTCACTCCTTGGAAATTATGTGGACTTCTGCTCTTGCAAGTCCCAGGAGTGTTTAAGGCATCCACAGCCAAACCCTCTAGATCTTGACTAACCTAAGAGAGGTGGATTTCCCTGCTTGGTCTCCAGGCAAAGCCAGTTGTGCTGCTCTGTGTCATGCAGGCAGCTCCAAGTCTGTCCATTCAGGTGTCTCACAGGGCTCTGCAGACCACAAAATACTTCTTGTGGAAGTGTGGATCTCTGTGTTCATAGACTTGCATGTCAACCCGCTGTCTCCTTAGAGGTGGTTCTCCACTGGCTCTGAGGTCTGTGCCTCACAGCCTCTCTAGTCTCATTTTTGTCATCTAGTCAAGACACACAAGTG
>NW_009963184.1:0-619 GCF_000747805.2 Chaetura pelagica | reverse complement strand
ATTGAAAATAAAATCTATAGAACACAAAGATGCTAAGGTGCACAGTTTCAACAGTTTTCTCTGTGTGTGAAGGAGGCAACGGTTTGTAGAAGAGGAGTCATTTTTCTGAGAACCACAGAAAAACACTAATTCTGGTGAGCTCTGTGTTCTTGCATAGAAGCAGCTTGCCTATTTCTTTCTTTCCCAGCAACCCATAGGTAAAGAAATCTCTGTTATAGCACCAGAAATATGAAATGCATGTATTTTACTTCTTCTTTGTCACTTAGCCATACAAATCTTTTCACCTGTCACTGTGCTTCCCCCATAAAGCAAAGATTTTATTCAAAGTGGATATCCTAAGAAAGAAGCTTCTGCCAACAGCCTCTTCTCTTAACCAGTGTCCTCTGACACTTCAGATAGACTGCTACAAGTTAAAGCCAATACTGTACCAACATTATTTTATATCACATCATTACAAACCTCCATAAAACAAAAAAACACTCTTCTTCATCCCATACAAGCATTAAGGACACAGCACACATTGACAATAACTTCACTGCACTGACATATACTTTTTTCCTTGGTACAAGACAATACTTAAATTTAAATCATTCATACAAATAAACAACAACAACAACAA
>NW_009963183.1:0-618 GCF_000747805.2 Chaetura pelagica | reverse complement strand
CCCCTAAGATTCTGTGATTCTGTGAAAATAATGGGGGTGTAGATACATATAGTCCAGATGAAACTGTGATTTGTCACTGTCTTCTACACAGAAATGCAATTAATACTTTTCAGATGCATGGAAAAGCAAATTAGAAATCCTAGCCATGACATTCTGAAAATAGGGTTTTACCCCAAAGGCCCAGGATTGTGAAACAGAAGCCTGTTTGGAACTGTTAATTTTAGTGGTAGTACCAAATTATTAACCTGGGCAGATTACTAGTAAACCATGTAATGATGGAATAATGTAATTAATACAAAGAACAGTGCTGTAAAACAGCACACATCATTAGTTAAATCAGTCATTCAAGGAAACTGCATTCTAACAAGTCTGACCCTAATTAAATAACTAATTACATCCTAGTACACTGAAGACTGTAACCTTATGGCACAGAAACAGGATGCTGAATACAATACTTATTTATTCATTTTCCTATTTTCTTTTTGGTCTGAAAGCTGAAAATTATTTAATGATTCATTAAACAAGAGACCTACCAGCAGACACAAACACACGGGTGACACAAAACCTCAATTTTAAGCTGCTGAAGTGACAGGAAGCAATTAGCAAGTCAAGAAAACA
>NW_009963182.1:0-618 GCF_000747805.2 Chaetura pelagica | reverse complement strand
CATCCATCCATCCCCGTCCTTGGGATGCCCAGATCCAGGTGCAGATCCTGTCCTTGCCCTTCTTGGACTCCATCTCCATGATCCAGTGTTGGAGACATTGTCCTGGTCTCTCACCCTGGGGATGATGCAGCTTCGTGCTCTCCTTGGGAGGTGGAATCTTGGGGCCTTTTCACTTCCTTCACCATCTCCTTGCCCATGGAATAACAGGCTCCATCTCTTGGCATTTTCACTTGGAGCCTGGGGTTGGTGATCCCAGGTATTCCCATTGCTCTTCCTTGCTGTGTCTGGCTCTTCATGCAGCTCTTCCCACCTTGGGTCGTTTATCTGCTGGGTTTCCATTTCCTTTTTCTCTCAGGAATCATCCCAGGATGGTTTCCAACAACCCCCAGCACAGCACAGAGTTCATTCCAGCAGGCACTTCACCATCCCTACATGGCTGGAGTGCTGGAAATCTGCATCCAAACCTTCTTCCTCCTCCTTTCTTCTCTTGAAGACTTCACCATCTTCTGGAGTTGTCCTTTTCCCATCCTTCCCCGTTCCCAAGGAGCTCCTCTCCATCCCACTCAGGTTCTTTTCCCTTTTCCAAGGTTTTCATGGCAAAAAGGGTTCCAGTCCCCC
>NW_009963181.1:0-618 GCF_000747805.2 Chaetura pelagica | reverse complement strand
AAAAATTAAAAGGCATAAAAGACCCATTTGGCTTGCTGGCAAGCTCCCCCAACACCTAAAACACAGGAAAGGCTACCTATAGATAGGTGCCTTGACCTTTTCCCTTCTCATCTCTGTCTGAGCAGAACCAGCAATTCGATCTGCATCAGTTTTTCATATTGGGTGCAGTCAAAATTGTTTAAATGTCACTCCCTGACTCAACATGCAGAAATGCTGTAGGGTCATAGCACTGCTTCTTCCCTCCACATCCTGCAATTGCCCTCTTCTGCCTTTCCCCAGGAAAAAATAAACGAAATTCTACATACTTTAAAGATCGAACATGAGCAGTTTCTAAGCAGAGATTCATTCAGACTTCTCTGGATTGCCTTTTGTTATCTGAGAACTTCCAAGGAAATATTGCTCAGAAGCAATGAAGGCCAACTATTCTTAGACAAAGACATCCAACAATCAGCATATTTAGGGAGGCAACACAGTCATTTTGAAAGAGGCCTGGAAAATCCTAACATTGTTAGAATTTATCTTCATAACTGCTGACAAGATCTAGTAAAGATGTTTGTCTTCTGCTCCTGCATTTAATTGCCTTTCATAAGCCAAAAGCTTATTGGCAAAAAAAAAAAA
>NW_009963180.1:0-618 GCF_000747805.2 Chaetura pelagica | reverse complement strand
CCAAAACCCCCACCAAACCAAACCAGAACAATGACCCATACCTGGATGTCTGCTTATGTACCAGTACCTTTAATGGTATAACAATGATGAACTCCCACTACCTGGCACCTGTGGGCAGACGTTCTTGCAAGTGACACCCACCTGCACCTTGGACCATGCTTGCATATTCACTGTCTGTATTGATAGGAAATCCAGCTCTAAAGGCATCTTTGAAACACTCTTTGGCAGAAAGCAGTGGTACTCTTTTGAGTGTACATTTGAAAACAAATAGCGAGTGCATTGAAATAATAATATAGATTTATTTTACTTTAAAAAGAATTACAAACAGAGGAGAGAAGCAGAGATTGTGTGCAGCCTGGCATGAAACTGAAATTAAATGTTCTTGCTGCAGGAATTATTTGTCTAGTGTGAGATGACCACCAACAACTGGTATTGCTGTTGCTAGGAGCTATCAAAAGAAATGTCACTCTTCACAGCAAGTGATGATATTTGACATATGGCATCAAAGCATCATTAAAACTACACCTGCTGCCAAGGAGGTAGTGTCTTTCAGGAGACTTTCAAGAAGGAAAGGTTATTCTGAGAATGTAAAAGGGTATGTTTTATTTCCTTTTTTTT
>NW_009963179.1:0-617 GCF_000747805.2 Chaetura pelagica | reverse complement strand
CTGACACTCTGCAACAGAAGCTTTGAAGATACTAGCAAGCTCTGAGGTTTTTTTTACAGAATCTCAGAAACATTCTAAGTCTGTATAGACTAACATTACAGCTAATGGTGTGTTACATACTTATGTGTTAACATACCAAGCTGTGCATTAACCATGGAAAGAAAAAGAAGCATGCTTTCCTCTTATTATGTTCGTTTCTGATCACTAAAGGTAATTTTGAGATTAAGACTGTAGTTATTACCACTACAATTAAAAACTAAATATACTTTTAAAAATGGAATGCAAATTGAAGAGCATAAAAGTGACCATTCACTTTTGAACTTGTTTGAAGATTCCATGCTCTTAAAGTAGCTACCATCTTTCCACCATAAATAAATTCTCAGGAATTTCCCATAATTCTCAAAAGGAATACAAAACATAATGAAGAGAAATGAATAAACATTTTGCTAACAATTACGTTTGTGCACCAACAGGATGAAATTGCTCTGAAAAACTCTTCATATGCAAATTTCCTGAAATACTCAAGGCCAAGTTAATTTGCTTTTTTTTCATTTTACAGGCAAGATTCTAAACACCTGCAATTAGTAATAGTTTCTAAGTATGGGGGGGAAAAAAAA
>NW_009963178.1:0-617 GCF_000747805.2 Chaetura pelagica | reverse complement strand
CTAAAGTCTGGTGGGGTTGGTTGCTCTGTTTAAAAAAAGAAAACAAACCACTCACAACTTCTTAAAGCAATAGTCACTACGCTTGGTTCCTGCACCTTAGCCTGTGAATCAGGCTTCAACTGAGGATGAAACATACTTCCGCAGTCTCATCAGATTGCATAACAGTTTGGATTAACCTGGAGGCAGCTCAATACTCTAAAAAGCTCCAAGAGACAGATTTTCTGAGGACAGGGCTGCTCTGCTAAAATGCTTCTTCCTGCAGTTGTGTCTGAGCAGAAATCTTAATTCTTGCTACATTAGTTAGCGCTAATCTGTTAAGAGTTAGAACTTGAGGATAACTGTTGGCCTTCAGCTCCTCCTTGGTCTGTAAGGTAATGTTAGGAAGTGTTTGCCCTTTGTGATCATTCAGGACTCATTCCTATATATTGCTTTCTAAATTAACAATTCTTAGCTTGTGTTCACTGCTACCATAAAGCTGCTTGACTGTTAACTGAGCAGCTCTAGGTTATCTATCCTGTCCATGCTACACAAGCATACAATACTTCAGAATCTAGCAGAACTGCAGATTATTGAATGGGTGAGAAGATATGAAGAGATCTTTTGTCCCTGGAAGTTAA
>NW_009963177.1:0-617 GCF_000747805.2 Chaetura pelagica | reverse complement strand
TGAGTGTAGGGGTGAGATTTTAGTATTCTTGCAAACTTTCTGGATTAACAAAGCATGGAATGGTCCCCACGATTTTCTATCCAGAACAGGTAGAAAAAAACAGAGTCCCCAGTACAAATCTGTACTGGTATCACCTTGATGTAGCATTGGCTTGCCAGGTTTGAGACAGGTCCTCCATGCTCAGTCTTCTTCTGGGCTTCTTTTAGTTTGCAAAATGAACTCAGAATGAGGAAAGTAGAAAAAGATTACCCTAAACTTCACCACATTTAAAAATTTAGTAAGTACTTATTTCCACATAAAAAATGTATTCAACTTCCCCATCTGTATTTCACTCGTTTCACATAATCAGGTTATTCTCTAATGTTGGTAAAACTATTTTAAAATGAATTTTCAGATTATTAACTAATCACCCTCAGGATCTAGGACTTTTCAGTAAAACACAGATATGCAGCATGTCACTAGCAACAGTCAGTAATTTGAGGGTCCTGCTTTTAGTGTAATTAGTATCAACTTTTGTTGGCATTGTTTTAGAAGTACTGAGGAACTGTTTTCCCTAAATGATGTTGGGATCATATACACATCTCTCTGCTTCAGACACCTCATCACTGTGAGGGTGG
>NW_009963176.1:0-617 GCF_000747805.2 Chaetura pelagica | reverse complement strand
TTCCTTCACTGAGAGCTGAAACTGCTCCTTACAATGTCTCCCCTGTACTTGGAATACAGCTTCCAGGCAGTTGCATCTTTACAACAGAACAAGTTCTAAACCTGCTTCACACAGGTGTCTGAGCTATCTAGTCCAATTAATTGCTTTTTAATTCTGAGTCACTGCATGACCTCCTCTGTAACATTCTTAATGCTTTCTGAAACCAAAATCTAAATCAGAATTGCATTAGTGAAGATTTAATAAAGCAGTCTGCAAAGTATCACATCCAATAAGAGGTGAAAGCTAACAATCTCAGTAGCATTTTTTCCCCAATAAGTAAAAAAACCCAAACAAACCAGAAAGTAAAACCTCCCATACTAACAGAGTAACACTCAACTTTCTACAGTCATTTTCTCTAGTATGATATTGATCTGTACCCAACTCTGAACACAAGTACCTCCAGCAAACACACTATCTTTGCCAAAGATCGTTTTACCAGAAAATTATCTATACATATTTCCCATGTTTCTATCATATCATCACTATGCAACACTACTCAGCAATTTCTCTTCTAATTTCTTAAACTCAACATCTTTATTTCAGCCCTAATAGCTATTTCCTATTCTGCTTTATTATTA
>NW_009963175.1:0-617 GCF_000747805.2 Chaetura pelagica | reverse complement strand
CTTAAACTGGGGGCTGTGTTCTAGAAAATGGTATCATTTTCCCGTTAAATCACCTAAGTTTTCTTCCTGTATGAAGAATGTCTTTATGCTTCCTCAGAAGATCAGTTCAAAGAGTACTCCTGTGTCACTGCTTCACTTCCCTCACCCCATTGTTTATTTAGTGCAGTCAGTTATGCAGTAGTTATCAATTTTCCATTAATATTGTTCAATGACCTTGGAAGGGCACAATTATCTACAGCCCTCCTCTAGAAGGGAAGATTTCTTTCTGTCTCTTCAGCTAATAAAACATCTTGAAAATTAACCCAGGCCTCAGGCTTCATCTCTCAGTCTTAACTGACATACAGGCATTATTTGATAGAGAAAGAGTGATTGAAGACACTGGTGGCTTAGAATTTGCTGCTGCATGTTTTTTTTTACCCTATTCCTGCACTGGTCTTTTCAAAAGTAGCAGGAAATCGCATTTAAAATGCCCAATCCTTCTTCTTTTCATCCTCTGTGTTATGTATAAGAAAAATCTGATTCTCTGCTCTTTCTTTCCATTGACTTGCACAGATTAATACTTCGTGTTTCTATTTCCCTTACAGTCATCATCAATGCTCTTTGTGATACAACTTTGT
>NW_009963174.1:0-617 GCF_000747805.2 Chaetura pelagica | reverse complement strand
AAAAAAAAAAGGAACAACAGGTGTAGGCATTTGCATCCTCTGATCAAATAATTGCTCAGACTTCAGCAATGTTAATTACTGTTCCTGGCTCCACATGCCAGCAACTCTGAAATGTGGTGGTGAGGGGCTTCAATATCTGCTGTCTTCCTTTCAGAAAATAGTAAAGGTCTTAAGAGGAAGGCAAGAGACATCCCAAGTTGTCTTGATGATTTTTGGTTTTGCTCTTCATCTTCTGCTTAGAATGAGAAGAGAAAAAGAAGGGAAAAGGAGGCAATGGGAATAGCCATGATGTGTCAGGAGCAAGCAGGGCAGACTAGAGACTCCTGCCTTGCTCTGGTGACTGCAGAAGTTACAGTGCCTTGCCATTCTGCTTCTTCCTTACCTACTGTTTCCACTATTTCTCAGCTACAGAAAGTGTTGTAAAGTTCAGCTGCTACTCTCCTTGGCAAACCTGGCTGATTTTCAAGATTCCCTGCAATAGCCGGTGTTGCTGTGTAACCAGCCATCTTTCTTTCATATAGCAACTTTCCACACAAGTTTTGCACTCAAGAATTTTGTGAGCACAGTACAGACACAGGTTTATACTACCAAGATAAGGTCTTTTGTTCAGGTTTTTT
>NW_009963173.1:0-617 GCF_000747805.2 Chaetura pelagica | reverse complement strand
AAAAAAAAAAGCTTTTATTAAAAGAAACAAAGAAGGTTCCTGTTGACTTCAGTATTTTAAGTGACAGAACAAAGAGAGATCTCATGTTAAATTCTATAAACATATTCTTTTAAAAGACTAAAGTCACATTAGATAATGTGAGAAATATGTCAAACCATTTTTTTTAGTTAAATACCTGCAATAATTCTTTATACTTTTCTGGATCTTCTGTCATAAGAGTTCGGATCTGGCTGTTGTAGTGATTGGAAATACTCTCTTCCACTGCCACTGTGCAGGCCATTGCACCTTTCTTGCCAAGTAAAGCACTTCCAGCCCCTGTGGTAACAAACATATAGAAACTGCAGCAACAGAAATAATTCAAACATCCCAAGACTTCACAGAATAACAGTAATAGTGCAAACTCACCTAGAACAAATCCTGCTACATTCCAAAGGGGCAGCAAAGCAGTAGGTCGGACTCTGTATGTAACCATGAGCTCATTGAACTTCTTCAGATGGTCTTTTTCTTGATTCCACATTTGCTGCAGAAGAGCCAGATCACAGTAACATAGACAATCAGAAATGCTGAACATTTCAAATAAAACGAATAAAACCAAAGAAAAACACACCAGCTCAGGC
>NW_009963172.1:0-617 GCF_000747805.2 Chaetura pelagica | reverse complement strand
TTTTCTTTCATGTTATTTTTCTCTCCAGACTCCACAGAACCTGTCAGCATCAGCAGTTACCAACCCTGCATCAAAACCAACACAGCAAGACAAAGCTGAGGAAATTTCTCCACTGAACTTGAGCACCTTCATTTATTTACTCTTCAGTCAAGGACTAAGTGACACTAAAGCAGCAGGGATCACTGTCAGCCCTAAGAGGGGAGTTAGAGAGAGGGAAGGTGAGAGAACCTGGAGGGAAGACTGTAAAAAATTCTGAATGCCAAGTGTCCCAAAGGCACATCCTAGTCAATGCACATCATTATCCCTCTTTTCTGCAGGGCAGCACTCAGGGCTTGAAGACAAGACCAAAGCACTCATGACTGATGTCAGGAGCACTCCCAGTTCTTATTAACTGTATTGCACAAAACCTTGGCAAATTGGGTAAGACTGCAAGCAACATGATAACCCTGAATCTGCATTTTTAAAGGCTCTCCAAGTCCTATCAGAAGGTGCTGCAGCAAGATAAAGCACAGGTCTGAAAAGGAGCCTTGAATCCATTCGATATATGCCATATAAACTGCTCTGCTCTGCTAGACCTGAAGCTTGAACTGGAATAGAAGAGCTGTTTCCATTTTTTT
>NW_009963171.1:0-617 GCF_000747805.2 Chaetura pelagica | reverse complement strand
AATGTACTTCATTTTATGAATACCTTGTTATGTACTTGCACGGAGAGTTTGGAGAAGAAGAAATAGCACTTTTCCTGGAACTTACCCTCAATAGCGACATGGACATGGATTCTTTCAATAGCTTTATCACAAAGTGGTCCCCTAAGAAGACATGAGAAGGTTTCCCTCTACAGTCTGCTCCACATTTCCTACCTTTTCCCTCCGTATCTTGAGTATGCCAGGCAGCCATCCGGCCCAGTTCATATGATAGTGTTCTGGTGATTTGCAACCTAATAAGGACCCCACCTTTCCAGGTTAACAGCGGCAGACAATGTACTGCTCTGGTGTGGTGTAATCAGCAGAAGCTCAGCAAAGTTAAGAACCTGCACCTTCAGGAAGGAATTTCATTTTCAACTTAGTAACTCACTGTACACACATTTTCTCCTTCCCCTCCCCACTGAACAAATTGTTTTAACAGAATTCCAGAGGAAGAAACTGTTTGGTTATGACACCAGAGCTGACTTCCTTTCCTGCTGTGGACTTCCTAGGAGAAATCTGGCCAGCTTTGTGAACATTTCCATTGACCCTTAGTAGAATTTAGAAAGTGAGAGGGCTACTGTGAGAATAAATCAATGAAC
>NW_009963170.1:0-617 GCF_000747805.2 Chaetura pelagica | reverse complement strand
AAAAAAAAAAGAGATATTGGAATTTTAGGAAGGAAATCAGATAGAATGAGACTTACCTTTTTCACAGAGGTGAAGAAAGGAAGCAAGGTGGAATGAAGAGCCCTGAGCTGGGAGAGCTTTTATACCATTCCCCAGATGATGGGGATCACCTAAGGTGCAATTTGTGCACGTGCATAATTGGGGCAAACCCAAAACTAATATGACACGTAGGTCCTCAAAGTTTTGCTGACTGTTTGTTTATTTGTTGGTTGGAGGCTCATGAAACCCGTGATAGGTACATTTCATCACAGAAACCTCTTTCATCTCCACTGGTTACGTGGCACATCCATTCCTCTTATCATTCCACTCCCATCCTTAGTGTTACATCAAGAATTATACCAATATTCTTCCTCAGCTTCTCCATTATTAATGGCAAAGCCTCCTCACTGCCTGCCTGTGGTCACCTACTGAGCCCCTTAGAGCAACTTCAGGGTCATCATCTTTAACATTTGAGCTCTCAGCTACTTCATGTGAGACCCACACTGCACCCAAAGGAAGCCATGGAAAACATCCCATGTCTGTACATGGATTTCTGGTGTTTGACTTTTCATGGAATCATGGAATGGTTTGGATTGGAA
>NW_009963169.1:0-617 GCF_000747805.2 Chaetura pelagica | reverse complement strand
CTTTAAGCTATATACCCGTTTTAAGCAAGCTATTTATATAGACCTCAAGGGAACATAAAGGCAGTGATAATTTTAAAAGGAAAAACAATCTACATTATAAGGTATGTTTGTGCTTTCTAAATCTAGAGCTATTTAACTTGAACAAGAAGTACAAAAATTTTAATTCTTTATTTCAGAAAACATATCTCTCTAGCATGAGACTTGTACTACTGCTATAATTAATTCTGGTTTAGCTATGGTCATAGCTGCTTTGGGTTTGTTTTGTGTTGGGTTTTTTTATAAAGCACATTATTTTAAACACCCTTTTGGGTTTGATACTAAAATTCCTCTGTTTAAAAGAAATTATGTACAAACCTGAAATTTCAGCTGTTGTCATGACATTCAGAGATAAAGGCCAGGGGATAACTGGTTAAGACCTATGATTCTACTCAGGAAGGTGCCATTTAAAACCACAAACTAATTTCTACAAAATTTGCAAATTTCTCAGAATGTACCCAAATTAAGATTTAGATATGATGTTATTTCTTATAGTCACAATTAATAAAGAGTACACAGGGTGGTTCTGGATTTAAACACAAAATATTTTCTAGCATTTCATTACTCTTTCTTTGTTTCCT
>NW_009963168.1:0-616 GCF_000747805.2 Chaetura pelagica | reverse complement strand
CCCTTCCAACCCAAACTGTTCTATGATTCTGCGTCTTTTTATGAGCCATGCAAGAAATCAATGCAGCTGGCAAACCCTTTCACCCTTAATACAAAGAGATCTTGCTATACTCTGGGTTTCACTTGTAAGGGACTTCATGCATTGGGTGGACATTTAGCAAGATCTGGATGTGATGTAAAGTTTTATCATATGTGAGTTTGAGGGTAGTGTTGTAGGTGTTTACTTTGTACAATGCAAAGGGACCAAAAACTTGATCTGAGATGCTTTGTGTGCCTTCAGCTCCCATCAATTGCAGTGGATGCTAAAGCTGCAGAGCTTATAGTGTAATTCATCTACTTGCCTTTCTCCTTCTTTTCGTCATCACTTAGAAACTCAGAGAGATGCTGCAGCTTTTGAGCTGTTCTCTGCAATCCTGTATTCTAAATATTAATTGCCTAAGGTATATTTATTAGTATGAATGATGGTGGATTTAAAAAGCAATAGCTTTTATGTTATAGCCATTGCTCTTCAAAGCTATAATTGATATTTCACATAGTTTTTTTACCTTCCATTTTCCTGAAATCCTAAAGGCTGTTTTTAACCATGATCATAGAATCATAGAATTCCAGGTTGGAAA
>NW_009963167.1:0-616 GCF_000747805.2 Chaetura pelagica | reverse complement strand
AAAAAAAAAAAGCATATAAGGAAGTTAAATTCAGCTTCAGAGCAGGTGAACAAGGGGAAGTAAATAAATAAAATGTGACCACAGATTAGACCAGAAAGGTACAACAAAACATTGATTAACCCTAATGTTGAGCAATATCTGTGCTGACTTACTAAGCACTGTCTACTCTGTACAGTGAGTAAAATGGATTGTGCAGGTTGAAAAAAATGTATGCGATCCCAAAGCTGAAAGATATCTCCTAGTGTGTGAATATAAATTATCATCTATGCATCTCTTAGTATTTCAGAGCTTGACTATAAGATCATTATGCCTTAACAGAGGCCATTTTTTAAACTGGAACATTTAGAGTGGTATAATAGTTACACTTGAGAAGGAAATAAAATTTAATACTATAGAAGTACACAAGGCCAGGCATAAAACTGGATCTACAGCAGGACTATGTATCAGACAAATCAAACCTCCAGCTACAGCTATGTGTTCTTAAAAGCCTCTTGCTTCAGATGACCTCTGCATGGGTGGAGTAGAGAATCTCACCTGAACTCACAAATTTCAATGCAAGATCAGCGTGCCCTGTATGTAATCAGTGGGTTTGATCTAGATGATCTTTAAGGTCCCT
>NW_009963166.1:0-616 GCF_000747805.2 Chaetura pelagica | reverse complement strand
GGAAGATTCCGCCTTGCGACGCTGGGTGGGGGTGTTGGCCACGGAGCCGCAGGTTCCTCCGCCCGGCCCGGCTTTGCAGGCAGCGGGAGACAAAAAGCAGGCGCGGCAGCTGCTGGGGAAGGGCGGCGGGGCACGGAGCCGGGCTGCTCGGGGCCTTTCCGAGCCCCTTCTGCCGCCAGCCGTGAGCCAGAGCGCTGTGCCTCGGCCGCCGCTTCGAAATGCTGGGAGGCGCGGAGGAGGCTGGATGGCTTTGGTGGCGAGTGCTGGCGAGTGGGAGACGGAGCGGAGGCAGCGAGAGGCAAGTGCTCTTGTTTCTTCTGTGCGTTTGCGTGTGGGAGAGCGGGGCCGAAAGGCTCCGCTACTCTCTGGCGGAGGAACTGGAGGGGGAGTCGTTTGTGGCCGACATCGGCAAGGAGCTGGGGGTGGCTGCGAGCCAGCTGGCGGCTCGCAAGGCCCGCGTTGTGTCCGAGGGGAACGAGCAGCTTTTCCGCCTCGATCCGCGCAGCGGCGTCCTGACGGTAAAGGAGTCGCTGGACCGAGAGCAGCTCTGTCCGCAGAGCGACACCTGCACGCTCTTCTTTAAGGTGTTTCTTGAGAATCCGATGCAGCTGATCCG
>NW_009963165.1:0-616 GCF_000747805.2 Chaetura pelagica | reverse complement strand
AAGTCTTGAATTTGTTATTTTTTTAACCCCACACTGGAAATCAAGATTTTGAAGCTGTGTAATGTTTTAAAATAATTATGAATTAATTATGTTTGAAATTTATATCACTCTTTCAAGCAAAATATGATCTTCTCAATAAATTAAATAAGTCAAGAGTAATTGGTCTTCTCAACCTCTCTGTCTCTGACCATAATGATGGCCTAGAAAAACAAGCTAGGGAGAGAGAAAAACCTTCATTTGGATCACTGATAGATGTCAGAGAAGTTTGTATCTGAACTTTGTGAATTATGCTGCTTTTCCCTTAATGAGCCTAAGCTTTGTTAGCCTATCTGTAGTAAAACAGAAGGATCCTGTAAATGTATTGCATGCATACTAAGGCTGTGGAAAAACTTTGCAGCTCCTGAAGCTAAATGCAATGCAATTAATGCATCATTAGAGGTTTGAAGTTGGAAGCTAAATTACTTATTGAACTACCTGCAGGTTGATACCGTCTCTTTAATCATGACTGGACAGGAAGACTGACAATCACATATATTCTCATATTATGTCAGTACTAGTTCAGTATCTGAAGCATATAGATACTGTTGTCCTTGAAAACACTGTTAAGACAAAAAAA
>NW_009963164.1:0-616 GCF_000747805.2 Chaetura pelagica | reverse complement strand
TTATGAGGAGTGTGCTGTTTTGCCTGGAGTTACCTTTCTGCTTGTACTGTGCGCACTGAAATGCTGACGGTTCCCAGGAGATGGAGTTGCTTTGCTTGGTTAGAGCAGAGGAAAACGCATTATATTATAAAGCTGCTTACTTACCTTCTTCTGTGGCTGATGATGGCCATGGAATACACAGACTCTTCTTATGGGAAGTGGGAAAGAATGTTTGATACCGCAGACAGCTCCTTGGCTCTGAATTGCATATAATCACAGACTGCAGGAAGGTGGCTACCAGCATGGGTTTTTCTTGTGGCCTTTGTATGATGCATGTGGAGTGCAGAATAATTTAGGTTAACAATATAGAAAAAGTTATGGTTTTGTCTAAACTATAAGACTACTTGCTCCATAGAATTGAATCTTTTGACATGCTGGTCTGTCAGAGGAAGACTTATTATTTACAGAAAGCAGCATCGTTTTATGCCAAGGAAAGGGAAGTAATGGGTGGGAACTGGACATCCTGCCTGCAGTTTTACACTGTGCAGCTGAAAGTTTAAAAGCAGATTATTTTTTTCTGCCTTGTAAGTTCATTTCCTCATGATGGTCAGCTAAATGAAGTCTGAAAGTGTTGTGA
>NW_009963163.1:0-616 GCF_000747805.2 Chaetura pelagica | reverse complement strand
TTTATTTTTTTTTTAAGTATCACTTTCTTCCCCAATTGTGCCTGCATTTAAATATTTCAAAAGCAGATGACCCCAGTTTACCTGAGCAATACTAGGATCTGGCAAGGACTGAGCAACTTTTACAGGATTTTCCACATGTGATTTTGCTTCAACTACTGCACTACTTGGCGTTCGTCTTGCTGGAATCACTAGAAGGATGACATTTTTACAATATTTACAACTTAGCTGTATGTATTTTGAATCAGTTTCATGCACATGCAAGAAAAAGTTTATCACCTGGCAGAAGACAGGCAGGTAGGCAGTCTGCTAAGAGAAAATACTGAAGCCTCTATCTGAAAGATGCATATTCTTTGATTCATGGACATTGCAAAGACAAGTTGTCATCACTAAACAAAATTGAACATAACTGACTAAGAAGCAGAAAAATACAGACAGGTTAACAGGAACTCCTGTTTTCCACAGAACTAGACCCTGAGTGCATCTTTCTGAAGACAGCAGTAAAGAATAGACAAGGAGTTACAATTTCTTCACAAATAAGTTATTCCCTTAATTGTACATAAAATGTTAAAAAGCAAACATAAAAGTTACCAGCAGGGAACATCTCCTCCTGTGACTG
>NW_009963162.1:0-616 GCF_000747805.2 Chaetura pelagica | reverse complement strand
TTGAGGCTCAACTTCAGCAGGCATTTGTGCTCTGCTATGGCACTCAGTATAGGCACTAGCAAACATGCTCACATTCACTTATATCAGGCAATTCAGAAAGTGATTTTCAGCCAGCAGCTGACAGTAATTGTAACTTAAAACTGCTATTTCCTTTTTAATTTTTTTTTTCTAAACTTATACAATCATAGAATCACTTCATTTAAACAGAAATACATTTGCCTTTTACAACTCTTAAAAAACACAAATTACAAAGAAATAGGACTAGTTCATGCTTGACTTCATTCTGCCTGAAAAGAAACTGGAATACAGATTTCAGGAATGCTTAATTGCTAAATGGTACAAAAAGAGCTTCCGTGAGATGCCTTGCCTTTGGAAGACAGGTAGGGAGCCTTGTGCGTAAAGGGGTTAGCTGTTTTTTAAAATTTATTTTTCATTCCAGCCTAAATTGTGCAATGTTCTGGTTTAGTCTTTTGCTGGTTTTGAAGGTGTAATAAATAATAAAAATGGAAATGACAGTAAAAAAAAATAAAATCCTGAGAAGTGTTTATGGAATATAGTCATTAAATAATAGTCTTTTTCCTTTTCTCCTTCCTTTCCCTTTGCTTCAGTGCTGATG
>NW_009963161.1:0-616 GCF_000747805.2 Chaetura pelagica | reverse complement strand
TCTCCCCTTTTTAGCTCCCCACGAGGGTTAAAGGGGGGGTCCCCACCCTAAACTCACCTGCCCAGGAGCCCCAGGAACCCACGCGTGAGCGGCTCCACATCTGCAAAATCAATTAAAATGATCAATATGTCGCCTCACGTTCCCCGTGACACCCCCAGGAGCACAAACACCCCCCCCTGTGAGCACAGAGGGGGGGTCGGTGCCGCTCAGAACCTGTTTTAAGGCTTCCCCAAGGGGTGATCGGCAAGAGAGAGTTCGATGGGAGCATCCCCGCGGCACCAATTTAATCCGTCATTAAAGATTTGGCACTAACTAAACTTGAACCGGCTCCCCACAGCACAACAAACACTCACCTCTGTCACAAAAGCCATTGAAAAGCCTGGAAACCTAAAAAAACAAGCCAGAAAAAGGCGTTACCAACACAGGAGGGGTAGAAATGAGGTTTCCCCGCCCCCTGAGAAGGCCCCAAATGCCCCTAAAAAGCTTAGGGAAGGGGGGTCGGTTTCCTCAGAGACATTTTAAGCCTTCACACCGCGGTCAGTTCAGGTCTGTGAATGAACTCATCACTGAACAGCCCCCCCCGGTGACAAAGGGGTTTTATAAAGGCCCCCACAAG
>NW_009963160.1:0-616 GCF_000747805.2 Chaetura pelagica | reverse complement strand
ATTTTAGGCATCTGTGCATAAACATGCAGACATGGCAAGGTGATAGATTCTATAAGTTTGGGCAGACAAAGTAGCTTTTTGCTTCATACATTTTGGTTTGAATTAAGGTAAGAGTTCAGCTCAGCAGCCAAGTGTTCACATTAGCACAGGAACCGTCCAGGTCTAGGATCATCTTCCAAAGAAAGTTCAGTAGAGGTAATTACAGCCAAGAAATGTAGTGATACACAAACTGGAAATCCTTGGGGAGGAGGCTGATTTTTAGCTTGGAGGCAGCTGCTGTTTGTCACTGTTTTATTGACTTTGCCAGTGGAGTGCAAAGCCAGGACTGTTGAACAGTAAACTTTTGAGGAAGTGTGCTGTGGAACACATTGTAGGGGAGTTGACAGCAGTGGAATAATGAACTTCCTACTTTGGGAGAGGATTTGGGCCTAAATGGAATTACATTTCCTGTGGTTTAGATTGTTCTTTTATTGGATCACTTTGTTTTGGCAGGAGCTTTTGGGGCTAAGATAACAATGTTTTTTAGAGTGCTGAGGGAGCTCAGACCCCAGCCACTTCCTTCTAGAAAATGTGAAACCACAGACAAGTTCTTGAAATCCATCCTCTCACTGACTTA
>NW_009963159.1:0-615 GCF_000747805.2 Chaetura pelagica | reverse complement strand
CTTCCCCTCTGCTTTCAACAGTGAACATTTCCAGGAACAGGAGGTCTCACCCCCCCAGTGCTCACTGAGTGTGACACAGACCTCATCTCAGCTGGGAACACAAATATTTTCTTAACCACCTCAGACTCAGCCGGAACAGGATCTTTATCATAAACCCAGTGAAACATCCTCAATCAGGAGGTCTCTGTTGCAGGGGAGTTATTTTGGGACAGGCAGGGGGACAGACCAGCCCCTCCAGCACAGCATTTCATGGCAAAGGGAACGAGTTACACTGGGTTTTACACCAGCCCTAAAGCATCTTGTTGTAGAGGGACCTGGTGAAGGGACCAGCCCCACCACCTCCAATGCCCAAGGGCTTGCTGTGATGCACAGAGGGAGGCTGTGAGTCCCCAGGCCTTACACAGGTAACCCTGGGAGGATTAAACCTTCCTTCTTCAGGGCTACATCCCCCTTTGGGAAAGACCAATAGACAAACTATGGATCACAACTTCACCTGCAAGATCAGGGTAGCACACACTTCTCCATCCTCTCTCACCATTCCTGGTCTCAGGCCAACAAGCTGACATGAATTCATAGAATCACAAAATAACAGACTGGTTTGGGTTGGAAGGGACC
>NW_009963158.1:0-615 GCF_000747805.2 Chaetura pelagica | reverse complement strand
TTGTAACCACAAATCACCCTGTTCATTTACATTACAGATGATGTTGTGCTGGATATGCTGGCACAGAAAATGGAAGACCTGCTGTTTGAAATAAAACTCCGTTTTTCATCTAACACAGTAGGTAGAAGTCACTGTGATAATGAAGGGTGGATGCTCAGTGTATTGCTTCTGATTATGGATTTTATCATGCTCAGATAGGTGGAGAAACTTGCAGAATTAGGATGGGATGAAGAGGGAGCTTGTAAAAGTACTTCTGACTTCTGAAAACAAGTAGCTGAAAGGGTGTTTTTGTTCTTGATGCTGTAATTTTTCAAAACTATGTTCTGGTTTCTTGCAACACTGCATTAATTTACTACATTCTTCATACTAAAACAGGCTGAAGTTTACAGGAATAAATATATTACATCCAATTATTTTTGCTTTGTAAGTGGCATCCTTAAAAAACCCAAAAAAACAGCCAACAAAATGCTGGTGTCAGTTTGCCTGAAGATTTAACTTGTATTAAATTCCAACGAGTACTCATACTGGAAAAATTAACTGTTGAAACACCAGAAACAGCAAAGTTATTCAAGCTATTGAAGGTGTTACACTAGTATTTCCTTTGTGATGGCTTGT
>NW_009963157.1:0-615 GCF_000747805.2 Chaetura pelagica | reverse complement strand
TCAAGTCGTAGTTCAAACTGAGGGCTTGTATTCAGTCTTCCACATTACAGGTGAGTGCTCTGACCAGTGGTTTATTTCCTGTTGGAGATCTGCTCTGCAAAAATAAACACAAGATGGAGTCTCTAGCCAAACAGCTTTTGATTATTTACTGGGATGTAGGAAACTCAAGTTTGAAATTTTGGGACAATAAATATTAATTTATGCAGAAGTTTATAGTCTCAATTTAAAGAGAGCCATCGCACAATATCAAAGAATAGTAGCTGAGGCACACAGGAGAGAGGGGGAGAGAGAGCAAGAGAGAAGTAAAAATGGGGTGAAGTCATTCTAGTTTCCCCAGACATATACTTGGTAACTCAAACTATTCAGGAGCATTTTTCATCTTCATCTTCCTTCTTATTAAGCTTCAGGTCTTAATCTTCATCCTAAATGGAAAAGAAACATTACAAAATGTCAATATTCTTGCATAAAGGAAAAAGACTATGGTAACCTGCTACCAGTCTGGTTAACAGAAGTATTAGAAGTATCAACCAAGTTTTCATTAAAAAAAAAGAGGAACAGCAATAGGCAGAAACACTGTAACAGACAGATTGTGGAGTCTCCTTCTCTGAAGACTTT
>NW_009963156.1:0-614 GCF_000747805.2 Chaetura pelagica | reverse complement strand
TTGGACTTGATCTTAAGGGTCTTTTCCAACCACACATTTATACAGTTCTGTGAAAAACCTGTTAAGGTACAAATAAGATACCCACAGCTAAAAGTGTTGCCTGTGAAGAACTGCTGCTGAAAAACTGGAAATTTCCTCCACCAATGTTGGTTGTTGTTTTTTTTTCCCTCCTTATGTGCAGCCATAACATCTGCAAACACCAGAAACAAGCATAGTTCTTTAAGAGAAGCTGTGTGTTCCCATAAACCCACCCACACGAAGCACTGAATTACTCATCCAAACAAAGGGCACTGCATATCTGAACCAGTGCAGAGGTGTGCTGAAGCTCTCTCTGAACATGCTGTCTCAGAGGCAAGGAAAGGCTGAGCTCTGCTTGGGCTGAAGGACTGCACAAAACAAGGATGGATCCTAGTGACATTCTGGTGAAGCTGGACACCAGACTAAGCCAGTTATAGTGCCTCTGTGATCCAAGCTGGCTCATGGGGGTTGCATCCTTGGAGCTCAAATGCAATTCCTAAACATGTTACATTTTTGCCAAATATGCCATTTATTCCCTGACTATATTTTACTACTAAAATCCTTCACAGAATCATAAAATCACAGAATGGTTTGGG
>NW_009963155.1:0-614 GCF_000747805.2 Chaetura pelagica | reverse complement strand
AAGGTCAGCAGCTTACTGCAAAACATTGTCTATGGAAAATCTATAAATCCATGGCTAATATTCCTTAAAAATGCCTAATAACCCTTAACAAGAAAAAGGTGTTATCGGCATATACTCTCTGCAGAGTACAAAAATGGGTCAAAGGGACTTCACAGCAAGTAAGGATTTATGGAACAGACTGAAGGGCTGCTGGTATATCTCACACATCTAACATTACACTAGAGAATCTCTGATTTCTCAGGAAATGTGTGGGACTGTGCTCAGCACATATGTTCACCACATATTGATCATGGGCACTGAGTGGTGCTAGTACTTCATCATGGGTGTGGGAGACAGCAGCTGGAAAGAGGGAATGAGAGGATAGCGCTGATGTCAAGAATACGGTTGCAAACCCAGTGGCCCTGTACTGGCTTGATCTGTGTCAAGAAGGACAGGAGTCCCATAGTATTCTGAAGCACTGCAACATGGGGATCCATTTTGTAAGGCAATGCCTCCTGTCCTATGGCTCCAATGGGATTTTTTGCCCCTGTTCATATAAGGGCTACTTTGGCTAAACAATTTGCCACTATATTTCTGCCATCTTTTCCTCCAAATGAGTCTGTCTCTGCTTGCTG
>NW_009963154.1:0-614 GCF_000747805.2 Chaetura pelagica | reverse complement strand
TCCCCTCCCTCCAGCATCTCTGTGGTTGTGCATTTGACCAAACAGCTCTGTCCCCTTCCCCCTGCAAATTTCCACCAGGCCACCTGAGCCCTGGGCAGCCCTGGGTACCTGGGCTGGTGCAGACCCCACCACCAACACAGTTCCAGGGCTGAAGGCTGATGCTTTATTTCCTCAGAGCTCTCCCCACACCCCCCAGGTGCTGCCCACGTTCCTTGGGGTGGTTTCTGAAGAACATGACAAGAAAGGAAGGGTTGGGAGAAATCAAAAGCAAGTTCCTAGCAAGGGGAGGATCAGGACACACCTCCTGGTGCTGAGCTCTGCTGACACAGGTCTGTGCTGCACAAACCTGCAGCTTCCTTTAAACGAGCAATTCCACAGACACAGTAGGAGCCTGCATAAGAATTGTCCATAAAGGGAAGAAAGTCACAATCTCAGCCTAGCATGAAACCCTGGTTTCTGCCTTTTAATTAAGATTTCAGGCTCGTGTCTCCCCTGAGGGGCTGAGAAGGTTTTGCCAGGCACAATAAGCAGCCTGGGTCCCTCTCAACAAATCAGCTTCTCATGGGATCTCAGCTCTACTCACATACCTTTTAGACCCAAATTCTCTCTGCCAA
>NW_009963153.1:0-614 GCF_000747805.2 Chaetura pelagica | reverse complement strand
TTTTTTTTTTTTCCCCCCGTCTAATCTTTCAGTGAGATCTTCCACCCTAAAAAATCCCGAACTGGTTTTCTCTTTGACAAGCTATCAGTTTCACTCCTACTACTCTATTTCTTTTTGCGTGATTAGTCAGATTAGTGCTTGTAAATATTTGTCAATGTCTGATATACTGGTCCTATGCAAACTTTATTCACCTTCCTTATGCCCACTTCACATTTTTTTTAGATCAAAAATGTAAAACAGCCTTCCTGCTTCTCCCCCCTCTTCCAGAAAGTCTGCAAAGAAGAATAAACTCTTTTGAAAACATTAAAATGCGAAAGCTAAAGTCAAGTCCCAGCTACTCTTCTTTTCACATCCTCTCACTGAGGCTGAGGAACTACTCAGGGAGATGAGAGTATCTTTGCCTACAGCAAATGTAAGGAGGCTTCAGTTACATCTCTATGGGATGGATAATTGTCATGGGCCAGGGTCTGTTATAGGTGTGCAGGCATAAGCTCACTAATCTAAAGTTCTCAGTTAATTAACTAACCTAATCAGAGGAATCCCATAAGGAAATTAAGCCTTGATTTAGTGCTAGACATTGTATGTGAGCATCTCTGCATGGTTAAAAGGGGGGG
>NW_009963152.1:0-613 GCF_000747805.2 Chaetura pelagica | reverse complement strand
TCTCCAGAGAATATCATCATCCATCAAGACTTTAGCTGTGTGCCCAGGCATGCGGTCCCCAGTGCCACCTGCGGGTGGGGAGCTTCAAGGGAACATCTGCTTGGGCACAACTGACAGACCCTGGTTGGCCAGGTAACCTTCCTGGAGTGATCCAGAGGGGCAGAAAGGGCCCAGCTGACCACAGGACCCCCATAACAATGGAAAACCAAAAAAGCTGGTAAGGAAACTTTTCTTTACTTGTCATTCAGATGCTGGCAAAAGCACTGGTTATCAGCTTAGCTAAGTGATATTACTTATATTCCTTTTAGGGAAAATTTCTTCCTCTGTCTGCAAAAACATGCCCACTGCCTGTGACTGAAGTCAGGTGAAACTCCTTCCTTTCTTTACTCACATTACACTTGTCTGAGGTTGTCCTCTCTGTCTCTCTGCTTCAATCAGACAAACATTTTAACCTGTGCCTGGGCTGTTTAGAAACCTTTCCTACTGGTCATTGTTCATGTGGTTGCCTAAATAGGGAAGAAGAGTTAACTGTGCATTTCTGTACTGTTTACTACTTGCTCTGTCATTTGTGTCTTACTTCAAGCTCAAGCCCTAAATATCTAGGGGTACTTAG
>NW_009963151.1:0-614 GCF_000747805.2 Chaetura pelagica | reverse complement strand
AAGGGAAAAAAGAAAGGGTTGGCCTCTTCCTTGCTCTGCCCTCTCTGGCAGCTGGAGGGCTAAAGCAGGAGCAGGAGACAGCACAGGCAAGAGAAGCAACCAGCCTCTTTCAGATGTGTCCTTGTGTCCTACCTTCATCTTCTCCTTTGCAGAAAGCTGCTGTTCAGGTTTCCTGGACATCTATTGTCAGTGACATCACACACCAGGTGACTGTGCTCAAGACAAGCTACCCCTGCTCACTGCAAACAGAGCTTTATTTTGTACTGTGTCTTCCACTTGGTTTTCTTTTGTCATCAGACTATTTGCAGATCCATTTCTCAGGTGAGTGCTTTTGAGATGCTGCCTGATCTATAACATCCAGAAATTGGAGTTTAACAAAGCAGCTCCCTCTCCCTTCATCTAGAGACCTTGTAACCTCTAAAGAAGCAAGGACATTATTGCTCTAACACACTGCACGAACCAACCTCTTTACTTCCAGCAGATAGCACTTCAGATGTCTGAAGTTTCCTCTCTTGCTCTGTTTGTTTGCTAGTGACAGAAATCAGTCACAAGCATTAGCAGGATTGCTCTAGTGACTGAGGATCAAGGAGGTTGCTTTTCTCCCCTCACAGCTG
>NW_009963150.1:0-614 GCF_000747805.2 Chaetura pelagica | reverse complement strand
TGCCTGTTTTCATCAGGTGCCTCCTTATTTAACCTGAAAATATGCTAGGTGCTGAAACCTCGTGTACACTCAAAAGTGCCTGTTCTGAGGACTTACCTGAAGCCAAAAGCTGTCTGGGTGAAAGTGATCAACTTTAATCACACCTCTTAAATTGAGGCAAGCACCATAATTCTGCTAACACTTCTGTGATTATGGCACTTTGTCCATTGAGTAGAGTATGCATTTTGCATAGCCATGTAATTGGCAGTACAAATGTGTGTTTGACATGGACAATAACCACATTGCAAACAAAACCCAAGAGCAGAGGCTGCAACTCTCTCTTCCAACTACCCTGAGAAGCCTTAACTTCAAGGTTATGCCTTCAGTTCCCATTGCTTTTTCTTTTCCTGTTTGTTAAGTTGATCAACAGGAGGGCCAGGACATTCCACCAGCATGCCTCCTTGTGCTATCTCATGGGAATTGTGGGTACACCATGAATAAACAACATGTAAACCTGTATGTCCTCTTTCCTGGGGAAATGCAGAAAATAGTACTTCTGCAGTCAGCTTGGTAAATGGTCTGCTTTTCACAGTCTGCATCTTGTATGCACAGCTCTTCCTTGAACAGAGTGCTTT
>NW_009963149.1:0-613 GCF_000747805.2 Chaetura pelagica | reverse complement strand
AGAGCTCTTGTGCTCTAAGAAAGATCACCTTAAAGAGCTGCCAGTTCATTTCTGCTCAGGGGTAAATCCCTGAGGGTAGTTTCCCAAGAGTTCCAATCCTGTAGTTCTCTAAACAACTGGAATTTCACTCTCCTAAAACTCAGGGTCTTGACTTTACTCTTCACTGGTCAATATCTCTTGAAACTGTGAATTCCACCAGGGCATGATCACTTCATCCAAGGCTGCTACTGACCTTGATCTCTCCAATTAGTTAGTTGATGTTGGTAACCAACAAGTCCAGTAATGCGTCTCCTCTGGTTGGGCCTTCTGTCACCTGGGTTAGGAAATGGTACTCTGTGCTCTCCAGGAGTCTCCTGAATTACCTACAGCTTGCAGGGCTGCTTTTCCAGCAAATGTCAGGGTGACTAAAGTCCCACAGCTGGATCAGAGCCTGCCAGTCTAATGCTTCCTGCAGTTGGAGTAAGAATGCTTCATCAGCAGGCTTTTCTCAATTGGGTGGCCAGTAATGAACAACCAGCCGTGAGGTTTCCTTTGTTGGTCTGGCCTCCGATTTTTACCCATAACCTTGACCTGTTAATTGCTGCTTTTCAAAGACAGCCCTGTGCACTCAGTC
>NW_009963148.1:0-613 GCF_000747805.2 Chaetura pelagica | reverse complement strand
TGTGTTCTAGTTTTCACAAATTCTCAAGTCTTCAGACATGAATTTTTCAGAATGAGTTTCACACAGTTGCTGTAGGCCTTCATTTATGAGAAGGAATGTATTTAGACTTAACCATTTTCAACTTTGTCAGACCATCCTAGTTAAACACATATTTGAATAGTTGCATTAGTTGAAATGTTTTACAGGGCTAAGCCTAATAATCTAGTAAGCAGGATTAATGGATTTCATTCAGTGAGTTAAGGCAGTAAGCACAATGCTATCAGTGTTTTTACAGCAGAGATTGATGCCATGGTAGTGGTAGGTCACACTTGTGACAGCAGAACCTGGGATTCCACATGGTTAGCCAGCAGCATCCAGCAAGTTGGTTGAGTCACTTTAAAGGATTGCAGATGTAATGCGTGTTCCCTGTCCTATAATGTGGATGTATCTGCTAAAAAGCTGTTCTGACCTTGAAATCGTTGGTGATCATATGGAAGGCCTCTCTGCTTTGCTGTGTTACGTTCAGCTTGGAGTAAGATTGAAAATGAAAGGTTAGAAGAAGGAAAATCTTAGTAAAGAACCAAATCAACATCTTGTGATGGCATCATGCTTTTCATGTAGAGATCAGCTGCAG
>NW_009963147.1:0-613 GCF_000747805.2 Chaetura pelagica | reverse complement strand
CTCTCCCAACCCATCTCCACAGGAGGCACGTTCATTTGATTACCCTTTATTTTCACCTCACTACAGCTCCAAGGCTCTTCTCCACCCCCCAACAACCTCAACTCCATCCACAGACCCCCAAGGATCCCTGATCCTTCTCTTGACATCCCAAAAACCTCCATTCCAGGTGCTCCAGGTGACTCACATTGGCAGACAAGGTGCAACGAACCACGGCCTCGTCTCCTTCCATGTCATCGTCCGACGCCTCGTCACGCACCTCACCATAAATGTCCTCATCTCCTTCCTGTGGGGACAGGAATTCCAATCACAGCTTTGGAAAACCTTCAGGACAAGTTCTTCCCTCACAGAAATGAATCACCTGGCAATGATTCCCGTGGGGAAACAGCCTGGAGTGTGATTGCAACAGGAACATGAAGTTGCTGCTCAGGTTGAAGGACCAAGGGGTAAGATCATTTTGACTCTCTCCAGAATTTTTTGCCCAGGACTCCTCCAAAACTCCCACTTTTCCTTATCATCATCTTCCAAACCTCAACCCAACCCCACCAAAAAAAGGCCTTGAAATGCTTCTTTTTCCCCCTGATCTGCCAGGTTTCCCCACAGGATCTAAATCCCA
>NW_009963146.1:0-613 GCF_000747805.2 Chaetura pelagica | reverse complement strand
CCCAAAACAAAATGGAGAGCAGCTTGGTGAAACATCCCATAAGGCTGCAAGGGTTGGTTCCTCTGCACTGCAGAACCATGTGGTGGCTGTGGAATCCAAAGATTTATTTTTTTTTCTATTAGAAAAAACAGTAATCCTGCCAGCCAGATGCACCTTCTCATAATAGAAAATGGAGAGGAAATATGTACAAGACAGCAGAGATATGTACACTTAGACAAAAATGGAGGAAAGAGCACACAGCAGCTAGAAAATCAGAACTTGCTGGCCATTTTCCTTTCATCACTTCTCCCAGTACATAAAAAAAGGGGATCGCTTGAAGTCAAGTTTTATTAACAAGAGCTAATTCCATTCCAGATAAGAGCTCTGAAATATAACACTATTAAGGAATGCACTCCAAATAAATGCCTGATGTGCAGAGAAAATACTGGATAATTAACCCACACTGAGTAAGAACGGTAACAAAATACCTGTCATTTCAAGTCTGATCTAGTATCTGGCAGAGGGTCCTCAGGATGGGAAAGAATCCAACCTCGTACATGAGCATCCTGTTGTTAAGACGTACTCAGAAATGCTTACAGGTTTGTTTGGTGAGGGGGGTCAAACCAAAAGTGAA
>NW_009963145.1:0-613 GCF_000747805.2 Chaetura pelagica | reverse complement strand
AAAAAAAAAAATGTTTACTCCATATGAGAGGTGCTTCTCTGTGAAGACAGCTTCCTCAGTGAAACCCTCAGGTGATATTCCACTATTACTGTTTCTGGAATTTTCAGCTCACGAGAAATACAAAAATGAGAATGAAAGCTCACAATTCAGATACCTAGAGGCACATTCCCAGTTTCAAACAGAATTCAAGAAATATGCATACAGGTTCCAGAAACCATG
Organism: Chaetura pelagica; assembly: GCF_000747805.2. Taxonomy (NCBI): domain Eukaryota; kingdom Metazoa; phylum Chordata; class Aves; order Apodiformes; family Apodidae; genus Chaetura; species Chaetura pelagica. The sequence goes on along the minus strand of NW_009963145.1, from coordinate 394 downwards.
ACAACACTGAACATGTGTCATTCCTCTTAGATCTTGAGATGAGATCTCACTTCATGGTATCATTAACCATTGTGCTTGTCTTAGGCTGGTAATTTCACTTGAATGATTAATAAAGATGTTGAAGTGCATTTGGCAGACAGCACATTAGCTGCATTGAAAGATCTTTGCATAAAGCATATTAGAAGATTAGAGTCATCTTTACTTTTAAAACATTAGTTCATACATATCCAGCCTGCTTCTTTCACATGAGGTGAGGCTGATACAAGAAAGCCAGAAAGATTCTTGTGGATTAGGTTGACAGCTCCATGTCAAAGAGGATTACTGGGGGAAAGGCAGATAAAATAATCTATTCCATTGAGGGACAGCTAAAAGCCCAGCAGAAAAAAAAAAAAAA
>NW_009963144.1:0-613 GCF_000747805.2 Chaetura pelagica | reverse complement strand
CAAATCCAAAGAACAAGTACAACATTGTGACATAGCGTTGGATATGGTTTTAGTTCTCCTAATTTTAGACTTAGTCAGTGCCATAAGAAATTTAATTTGGTCATATCTGTTTGAACTATGACAGCAAATCACTAGCGAAGGTGCTTCAAAAAATGCATTTGTAGGACTTGGCTCTACTAATGGATATCTTCACACAGACAGGCTTAATGACTAACAAATGATCTATGGAGAATTATGTAAGGCCACTTCAGAGGCTATCATTCTGCCCCCAGCTGTCTGCCAAATCTGCTGTTAATTACTACCACCTCCAAATATAGTAGAGGAAGTAGAAGTGAGCTGATTCTTTATTCCTAATAAAACTCCATCAGATGAGTTTTAGACTAAACTCTATAGCCTGTGAAGCATGGCTACAAACTGGCACCACTTATTGTGCTGTACTTGGAAAATAATTTCTCATCTAAGGGTGAGGCATGAGCAGCACTTCAGAGCAGCACTACCAGTATTAGCAGTCTGATGTTGTTTAGTTGTGTAGTTTCAGTCTTTTCCAAATTATAGCACCTGGCAGAAGAAACACTGTTTTTTACTTTGATTGATCTGAGCAAAGCAAAAAAAA
>NW_009963143.1:0-610 GCF_000747805.2 Chaetura pelagica | reverse complement strand
AGGAAGGAAGGAAGGGTTGTGTTGCCATGATAGAATTGGATAGTAGGAAAGATCAAGTATTTTGTCTAGTTTCTCTGGGAAACAAGTCTTATCTGCATCTTGGTTGCCCTGTATGAAGTTACTACCAATGCTGATAAGTTTCAGCATGGGACAAAAATGATGAAATGCTCTTTTGTGCTCCTATATGCTCTTGATAAAGCATGAAAAAACTATTTGTGCCCAGCATAATTACTCCAATTATCCCACATACTGGTGAATCATGATTACAAGCAGACATGTCTTAAATCCTGCTTATTGGGTTGCAAATACTACAGAGATAGGGAGTTTACTGTGATCTTGTTCATGCAGGGAACTTTGAATTAAAATGTAAATACATAACTGTCTAGCAGCTTCACAGGCTGTGTCAGCATTCATCTTAAGCTCTAAGGTTGGGAGAAGTTACTTTGCTATCAAAATTCAGAAACTTCTAGAGATTTAGGGGTTTCTGTTGAGGACTTGGCATCATTCTGGCTGGAACTTGCTAGAAGCTGTTTTTTTAAGACAACCCTGGTGTTTGAGGGCTGGGCAGGAAACTGTCTGAAATGGTCCTTTCTAACAGTCCTTCAGAGCT
>NW_009963142.1:0-613 GCF_000747805.2 Chaetura pelagica | reverse complement strand
GTTTGTAAGGAGAAGAGAGAAGCTTAATTGTGTCAAGCTGTGAGCTGGAGGGCAATCCCAAGTCCTCTCAGGATGCAGGCTGGGATCACAGGGACTGAGCCCAGAAGCCACGCCTGGGCTTTCACACCTGCCCTTCCCTTAGGAGGTGCCCTGGGCTGGAGCTGAGAGCTGCTCCCCTGCCTCTGTTTTCTTACCTGGGGTCCAGCAGCTGAGAGATGCCACACACTGTGCAGAGGTACCATCGCCTCCAGACCTACGCCTGGTTCAGGATGGCAACTCGTTATCACAGACATGTAGACACCTTAGCCGAGATTGCACAGGTGAGCGTGGAGCGCCCTGGGCCCCTTCCCCTTGGGAAGGGATGCCAGGCTGCTGGTGCTGAAGCCCAGTGCCAAGGGACAGCTGAGCCCAGCCCAAAACTGGGCCCGAACTGTGGTTTTCTCCGTCACTGGAACTGAGCCTGAGCAGCAAGTGGGACATTTCCTGAAAGCACCAGTCAAATGAGCATCGGTCGCAGCTGAACAGCATCCAGCAAGACCCCGTGGTGCTGGGGCTTCCTGCAGAGAGGGGAATTTCATCACTGTCATTTGCATGCCAGCTTGCCAGGGAGAAG
>NW_009963141.1:0-613 GCF_000747805.2 Chaetura pelagica | reverse complement strand
CATGAACAGTGCACAACAGAAGTCAAAAGAAATGAAGAGTTACTGCTACAGACAACACAAGAGTCTGAAAGGAAAAGAAGCTTAATGTTCCATCCGGACTTCAGTGACACGAACAATAAAGCACTGGCCTATCTCTTCAATTGCAGACTGCATGCCAGTTAATGATACTTTTACAGAATTTTATCTGGCCCTTTTCTGGAAGGGAGAGGGCCTTCCATACATAAAACTTTTTCAGATCTGTCCAAAGCAGTCAGTTTAGAAATGTGAACATTACCTGTATTTCACCTACTTTTGGATGCAAAACCTCTATTTCAGAGCAATAAAAGACAGAAAACTGTTCTGTGCTAAACAGTTTAACATGCAATTTCCAGAAAGTGCTCAAGTCTCACTCAATTCCTGTGCCCCCAAAAAAGAACTAACAAGGCAAATGTTTTGCACTGAGAAGCAAAGCCACAGAAAGTTCTGGAACAGGACTGGGGAAGATGAACTCCTTTTATTTCATTTATCCCTCCCCACAGAACCTAGTCCTTAAAGCCATGAATTTCCCACACCTATCTATTCTCCTCCTGCACATATTCTCCATCTAGTTGTTTTCAGCACTGAAAAAAAAAAA
>NW_009963140.1:0-613 GCF_000747805.2 Chaetura pelagica | reverse complement strand
TGTAGGCTTGGTGCCACTTGGTCTCCTGGCATATTTCATAGGAACAATGATGAAGCTGTCAGGGGGGCAGCTGGGGTGGGTGACCCAGGAGCTGTTGTCCCCTGTCATGGCAAATGGCTGCTGTTCAACTTCTGCCTGGCAGCTGGAGCACAAGCCTGTGTCCTGGCCCTAGTTCTGAGGCTTCTTGCTAAGGTGTCACCAAGTGATTAAGAAAGTCTGGATCATGTGGTATCAGGATTTGAATTTTTTTATGGAAATTCTTCACTGGTGGGTGGTGGTGGGGAACTGCACCAAGGGAGGGGGGTGGTTTGTGTTGCCCCCCGTGCTCCTTCTGGATCTCTGTGCTGTGTTCCAGTTTGGATCATCTCACCCCCTCTGATTCTGCAGGAGATGAGCGTGGGCTATGCCAATGGCATCCGTGTGATGAGCATCACCCACACAGGGGAACCTGGCTTCGTGCTTTACATCCCCATAGAGGTAAGAGGACACTGGTGCCTGAGCTAATTAAGGCAGTTGCTCCCATGCATAATCAGAAACACTTCCCAAGTTGACTTAGGGTGGTGAAGTGTTTGGTCTGTACCATGGCTGAGAGAGTCCAGAGGAGGCCACGGAG
>NW_009963139.1:0-613 GCF_000747805.2 Chaetura pelagica | reverse complement strand
TAACAGGTCTACCTGGAAGCTGCTGCAAAGGCTCTGCAAGAGCTGCAAAGGTCAGGGTTCAAGATCAGGAGCTTTCCTCTGTGATTAGAGCTGTGAACTGAAGCCAGGCAAATTGGCATGGCCAAATGTGTTCCCCTGGGTCACGAGCTACACCAACTGCATGCATGTCCCCTCCTCACTTTAGCACTGTGCACCCCTTTGCCTCTCCAGGTACCAGGGCCGGTAGGTATTATTTCATCTCTTATTTCATCCTTTGCACCCTGGGGAACTGCTTCAGCACCATGTTGGAATCTACTCTGAGTTTTTGAGGTTTTGTTTCTTTTTTCTTTGCATGTTTTTCTTCTTCCTTCTAGGAGTTAACATCTCATCCTTATTAAGAAACCTTTTACCACCTCATTCAGTACATTTTTGTCCTGAAGCAGGGAAGCACTGGTGGATGCTTCTAGCTTCAACCCTGTGCTTAATGCCATTATTATTCAAGAAGACACTGCCCTTTGGTGGATACTAGATGATCCACCTTCCAAAGTCCCTTCCAACTCAAACCAGGCAATGATGATGACCAGACCAAGCCCCAGGGCCACCAGGCACAGAGCTTCACTGCGGGCAGGGTGTG
>NW_009963138.1:0-612 GCF_000747805.2 Chaetura pelagica | reverse complement strand
GTTCTATCCTGGCTCAAACCAGGACACTGTGTCTTATTGCAGACATCAGACTTCAAAAATTATGTCGACCAACAGGAGAATTTGTTCTGCAAGCAGTGAAAATTAAAAAGGTATAAAAATATTATTTTTTAGGATGCATTTTAAAGCATTAGTTAGTATTAATTTAGTTTTGAAAGAAAAATACTATGATGAGCATGGCAACAGTCAGAAATCACTCAGAAAACACTCAGAGAATCTTGATCGTAGTAAAAATTAAGGCTTCTCATGTCCATTTCAAACAGGACCACCAAGAATGAGCTTTCAAGGGCTTAGGTAGGACACAAATAAAATCTTGCAAAATCTTGGGCTCATCAAGTCATAGAGCAGGTTGTTGCCTGAGCAGGTTTGTAATTGTTGTTGTTAGAGGTTCAACAGGGACCAGTTGAGGGGAGTTGAGGTCACATTCTGCTTTAGGGCATCAACATCTGATAGAAATGTCATGAAGGACTGAATGACTTCCTGATGCCCCTTCTATTTGCTTTTCACTGAGTCTGTGATTAGAACAGCAATGACATGGATACCAACCCAAGAGCCCCTTTTACTGTCCTGTTTTAGAGCTGATACAAAAAAAAA
>NW_009963137.1:0-613 GCF_000747805.2 Chaetura pelagica | reverse complement strand
TTGCCAATGTGATTTTATACACGTTGCATACTGCAGAAAGTGAAAGAGGAGTTGTGTTGTTTTAAAATTAATGGCTTACCTTTGTTAAGATAGTATTAATTTTAAGGAAGAATGTTGTTTAAAAATGGTACCATTCTTCTGAATAATGATGCTATTGAGCTCTTGATAAAGGGGGAGTAATAGATTGTACAGGAATGACCTCTGGAATAATGACATTAGTTATATACTCACTTTAGAATTAGTTGTGAAGAAGAAATATGTGTCTGTTTTGGTCATCTTTTTGTATGTTTATACGCTGATTTGCATCATAGCTTCATTAGTAGGCATCCCAAAGTCTTAATCCTGCCTTTATACCACTCCATGCCAAAATCAATTTTAAATTATGTGGTCTCAATTTTGTCCATAATGTGTTTATGTTTCATAAAGGCATAAATTAGCAAGTGGTTTAATTTTGCCTTCTCTCTTTTACTAGAAACCAATCTATACCATAAGTAGTATTAGAATGGCACTACATGCTTCTGCTATTGCTTATTCCATTATGGTCTCACAGGCAATTAATATCCTAAGCAAAAGACTTTTCAAGGAATGCCAGTTTACTTCCATTTAACAGACT
>NW_009963136.1:0-612 GCF_000747805.2 Chaetura pelagica | reverse complement strand
TTTTTTTTCTGCTTTTTATTGAGCCACACACTTCTTGTGTTTTGTAAAGAAGACCTCAACAGAATAGTCTAAGGATGTTAGAAGTATGCACGAGTTAGACCATCAAGGCACATCCATGCCACAGTGGCAACTTCATGAATACCCTGTGTCTCATGAGCCTTAGCTTCACCCTGAAGTCACCTCCACGCTGGAAGAGTTTCTTAGCCAGACCCAGAGCTTTCCAAAGCCCCTTGAGCCACCAATTATCACACTTCTTTGACTTGTGTGTGTGATGTAGTGACAAGAAACCTTTTAAGTTCAGAAGTGAACCTGGCATGCTCTAAGGCAAAACACCCACTGATTTCAAGGCATTTTTATGTAAGTGAATTCTCAAGCCCCACTACAAAAGCATTAAAGCAGCAGCTCTTTGTTTACCCGGCATAAGACTAGGACCCTTGGAAAAGGAGGGAGCTGAAGAAGAGAAAGCAGATCTGTTGAAGTACTGATATGAAGTATGATCCATTACTCACTTTATCATGGTTGTGTCAGTGCAGTTATATCCATGCACTGGGATCCCGCTGTTTCTTTTTAGAGAATGCAAATCCCCCTGGGGACTGTCACAAGTCAATTGAA
>NW_009963135.1:0-612 GCF_000747805.2 Chaetura pelagica | reverse complement strand
TCACACTAGACCAGGCTGTACAAAGCCTCATGCAATCTCACGCCAACATTGCAATTCCTAACCTGTCCTCTAACATCCAGGGCTCTGTTTCTGCATGCCAGTGACACCTCAGACACCACCCTAAGTTTTTCATCCTTCTCCTTCAACACATTTCCCCTTCAGGAAGTTGATACTTGTGGAAATGTCAAAATGGGCCCACAGGTCATGCTAATCAGCACTGCTGAAACATCCTCACCCCTGTGCCAGCCCAGAAGGTGACTTGACATGTTAAATAGTATCATATCCCTCACCAGAGAGAGAGATGAGAGCCTGGCCAGCAGGTAAGATCCAAGTTAATGTATTCAATCTTCAGGACACGACTAATGGCCCATGGAGCAAAGATGCTGTAGCCTTTTTTGTAATTCAAAATATTCCCAGGGTACTTCTTCAGTAAATCTTAAGACTTTAGTGTGAGCCTGCATGGTGTGACTCTATCACAGCTTTCACTTTCATCAGGTGTGACATCTATTTGACAATTTTTTTTTCCTGAAAAGCCTCAATCATTTCACATCCCAGGTGCTGCAGAAAATAACGAGGTGTGGTTTTCTTTTTTCTCTCTCTTTTTTTTTTTTT
>NW_009963134.1:0-612 GCF_000747805.2 Chaetura pelagica | reverse complement strand
CTTTCAGGCCTCTCAGAACAAGCCCCCCTGGAGTGCTATAATAATCCCTGCTTCATGGGGCCTCATGCTGGGAGGTCAGTGAAGGAAGCAATTGCAGATGGAAAAACGTACCTGGTGCAGCCTTCCAGAAACACCCATGGGAGGGCAGTATGTGCCAGCATGTGGAACAGGCAGCCCATCAGGAACGCACTGAACACTTTCCAAAAGGAAAAATTCATGTAGGCATGGGACACGTGCACATCTGCAGAAGGGTGGGCAGCACAAGTTCTTTTCTACTTGGGCAATGGAAAAGGTAAGGGAAACATTGGCTTTCATGTTCATGAACTAGCACCCATGTTTGGCACTTGATGCTCTGGGATGCAATTCAAACACTGGCGACAGGGAGCAGACTCCCTGCAGCCTTTGTCCTGTCCTTACACCTTGTCCTCTCTCTGGCACTGGGCCTGACATGTTTTCACAAGTGAAGTTTGTGCAAGCTGTGGCAGGAGACTCTATCTGTCCTCTTGTCTCACCCATCAGCTGCAGCAGCACCACAATGCCATGCTGCATCACAGTGACAAACACCAGTATTGCAAAAGCCTGCTCTCACTGCTGGATTCTGACAAAAAAAAA
>NW_009963133.1:0-612 GCF_000747805.2 Chaetura pelagica | reverse complement strand
CCAAGGGAGCGTGGAGCTCTCTTGCCCACCTGGTGCCTCCTTGTTTGCAGGCTGGCGCTCCAGCTCCCACACCAGGCACCGGTCACTGCGGTTTCCCAGAAGCCCAGGAGAGAGTTGGCGCCTTGGGGCGGGGGTTCCCGCAGAGGTGATGTCCCAGCTGGGTGCTGGCAGGGGCTGTGGGTGCTCCTCTCTGGCCTGCAGGGTCCTGAAGAGGATCTTGTGTCCTTGCCTTGCAGTGAGTGTGGTGGATCCAGTGTTCCTGGCTCAGCACAGGGTTTCTGTGTTTCAGATGTTGGCCAGGGAAGAGGAGGAGGCTAAAGCCAAGGAGGCTGGCCATGCCAGGTGAGCCTCCTCCTGGAGGAGCAGTGTGGCTGAGGGTGCTGGGCCACCACACCCCCACTGTGTGTGTGTGAGATGTTTTCCTTGGGCAGGGGTGCCTGAGCTGATGCCCAAAGGCCTGGGCACTGTTGTCCTGTGGAACACATGTTGCTCCTGCCAAACCACCTGGTGGTACTGGAGCCTGGGGGAAGGCTGGGAGCTCATCTGGGATCAAGTGGCTCAGAGTGGGCTCCCACCAGCTCATCCTGCTGTGTCTCTCTAGATTTCTGCCAG
>NW_009963132.1:0-612 GCF_000747805.2 Chaetura pelagica | reverse complement strand
TTGTACAAATAAGAGTTTTTGAACCAGCAGCACTCACAAAGCCATTCAACAACATCTATCCATGTGGACTATAAGCACAATAATAATTTCGCAGAACTGTATTACATGTTTCTTGATTGGGATTATTCCAACAGTTCACTTTTCAGTTCTACTTTAAGGTCTTTGATCATCGGATGTCCAAAAAAAGTGTCCTTTCCTGAAGTAAGGATGTATACAGTAACATTTCTGCCTTCTCTAAACAAAAAAAGTTAATATAGGCCTTCTGATGATTGTTGTTATATCAAAAAGATTGACTAAACACTGGTGGGTTTCTGTGCAATATTGACAGTTAGCAGTGCCAAAAAATCTTTTACTACTGTGTGTGTTGCTACCCATAGTAAGAGGAAGTCATTGCCTTAAGGAATGGGCAGCCTAAGGCAGACAAAGAATGGAAGAAAGGGAGTATATACAGTGGAAAACTGAGATAGGGACATACGCTGTGATTCACAAAGGTTGCTTAGAATGGAGGAAGATGAACTATTAGATAAATGCTATTGTCCTAAGGCCTAGCTCAGTACTACTACAACATAGCAATCTTCCGATAATTGTTAAAACAGATGATTTTTTTTTTTT
>NW_009963131.1:0-612 GCF_000747805.2 Chaetura pelagica | reverse complement strand
AAAAAAAAACCACCACATAATGTATTTTAGCCCAGAAATATGCTGATTATTTCAAGTAATGCTCCTGGGCCCTTAACAGAGTCACCTTGCCCATGGCAATGACAGTCACTGGGCACAACTGAATTCTCAGTTACATTTCAGTTGTTACTATTTAGTTTAATTTACTTCTTTGGTTTATTAGGTAGTTAACTAGTTTTGTGAAACTAAGAGTGGAATTCAGGTGTTTGTGATTTCCAATTCCAGGATTGTTCAATACTTGGGATTACACCTCCATTGATTTTATTGACCAGCAGGGACTAAAGAGCCTAAAATGTGGTAATAGGGAAAAAAAGTATCACTTTGGTGTTCCTGTATTTTTGCAGTTATAAATTTCCACTTAGTTTGCACCCTGCACATCCTCAGGGCTGCAGCAATTCTTGCTGGTGCCTGATCTCAGTTTAGTGGTTTGATTTCTCCAGCTCTCATGCAGCACAGTGATGGCACATGGAAACAAAGCATGTCCATTTGGTTTGAGTGTTTTGACATCCTCTCTAACATCTTTACAGCATGAGCACAACAATCATAAATCATAGAATCGTGGCATCATAGAATGGTTAAAGTTGGAAGGGACCT
>NW_009963130.1:0-611 GCF_000747805.2 Chaetura pelagica | reverse complement strand
CGGTGTGAGCGTTGGACAATTGCCTGATCTGTGGGTGAGTGTGGTATACCAGTGGCATGGGAAATGCCCCAATCATGCAAAAATGTGAACATTTTGGCTGAACAATACTCAGGCCCATTGTCTGTTTTGATACATTTTGGTACACCAAGCATTGCAAAACAGCTAAGCCAATGTCTAGACGCATCCTTGATTTTTCCCCTGTGTGTGCAGCAGCTACCACAAAGAGACAGTGTGTGTCAACAGTTACATGGATGTATTTTAGGCATCCAAAGTCAGGTATATGTGTAACATCTGTTTGCCACAGCTCATTAGCTGTAACACCTCTGGGATTAACTCCTTCTGACACGGGTAAAGGAGCAAATTGCTGACAATCTTGACAAGACAGAATAATGTCACGTGCTTGATGCATTTTGAGTTGAAATTGATGCACGTGCATTTTGGTGGAAAAATGTATGAGACAACTTAGCCTGAGCCAATGTGCTAGGAACTCAGGCATACAAGGCAGCAACATCTGCCTGTTGATTTCCCTCAGTGTTGGTCCTGGTAAATCTGTATGAGATCAAATATGCAAAACATAAAAGGCAAATTTTCAGTGGTTAATCATAAAACAG
>NW_009963129.1:0-611 GCF_000747805.2 Chaetura pelagica | reverse complement strand
AAAGTAGTCAATTATAAATTGCAGTCAGTATATCAATGGAAAGATATATTTTTGAGTGATATGTTTGCAGCCTTTTGCAGTGCCCACATATTTAAGAACACATGATGATGCACAGACACATTAATTTTTAAAAGCAGTTGTGCAGACTTGACCTAGTTCTGCATCTTCAGGAAAATCAGATTGTAGCAGAGGCCACAGAGAAATCACTGAGCACATCAGCTTTACCACAGTACAGCATGAAGTGAATTATCATGGAGCACTTACTGGCAATTAAAACACTCCAATATTAAACATTCATAGATTGTTCAGTGCAAAAGGGTATAAGCAAAGCAAGTGTTATAATTTGGACGGAGAAATGCAGGCAATTAAGCCATGGTCTTTCTCTTTCTTCTTCCCAAGAGGATCCATAAAAGTTCTGAGGAGCTCTGGGCTTCTATCTAAAACCACTCTGGAATCTATATTAAACCCTGGAATATATACTAAATCCTATCCACTGATCACCAGGCTTGATGGACTATTTCCAGTTGGAAATTCTTCCTTTCAGAGAGGTGGTCAGTGGTATCCAGCCACGCAGGAGGTTCAGTTCTGCATTAGCATTGACTACCAAGAGA
>NW_009963128.1:0-611 GCF_000747805.2 Chaetura pelagica | reverse complement strand
AAAAAAAAATAATTAAAAATGCTTTACTTGCTTGCATTAGGATTAATCACACAAGAAATAAGTTCAATTATTATAATCATAGCTAGTACTGTTCCTCGTGTGCCTCAGAATTTCTATGATCCATACTTGGACAACCGGATGAGCTGGGGATTTCCATAATCTTGGCATAAGAATCTATGCATAAGAGATTAGAAGGTGGTTCAGCCACATTCAGTGAGAGGGTATAGTCCACTACCTCTAACCCTGCATCATTCTAGAGAACAAAAACAATCATGAGACTGTAAGGCAGCTTTATCACTTTCTATTGTCAGACTGGCATTAAGATGGCAATATCTTCATAAAGTTCTGTGGAATAACTGTGGAATTAAAGATAAACGTTCTCTTTTCCTTTACAGAATCTTACTTTTCCAACTCAGCAGAAGGATGTCAAGAATTGATATAACTCTACATTTTAAGTGTTCTAGCAGCAATAAGAAAAACAATTCCAAATGCCTAAATATCCAGGTTGATTCCTTTCATTCAGCTTTCTCACTGTATTCCCAAAAAGTTACTTGGCTTCCTGGTTTAGCAGATGTTTCCAAGAAATGTTTTATCAAGAATTTTGTCTCCCC
>NW_009963127.1:0-611 GCF_000747805.2 Chaetura pelagica | reverse complement strand
TGCCCCATGACAGGGCAAGAAGCAATGTGAACAAACAATGAGAACCCGAAAACTCTGCTTCAACAGAAATAAAAATACCTACTCTAACTGTGAGGTAGACAAACACTGGAAGTGGTTGCCCAGAGAAGTTACAGGGTATCCATCTGTGGAAAAACTCAAAACCCAGCTGGACATGACCCTGAGGCACACTGCTCTAGATGACTCTGCGTGGGGCACTGGTGCTGGACTAGGTGATCAAGAACTTGAAGAGCAAAGTGCACCAGCCTGTCATCTGGCTTGACCAGTATGGATGCACTATCAGCCTCCTTGGCTCATAGTGTAACCTTATAGGCCAAAGGTGCTGTGGTTATGATTTGCAAGGCTAGGACTGTGTCTGGGCTGAGTCAAAGTGGGGAATCTGCTCAGCTGTCTGGGACATCTTGTTCCAAAAATAGCTGCTCTTACCTTCTCCTGTCTCCTTTCCTCATAACTCTCCATTCTGATGGGGCTTATTCCCACCATAGGACTGTCCCAACTTTGGTCTCCTGGCAAAATCAAAGTCCCTTTTCTCCATGTTTCCAGGTAATTCTGTGTGCAGCAGCTTTAAATGAAAAGACCTTTAGGTGGAAGGT
>NW_009963126.1:0-611 GCF_000747805.2 Chaetura pelagica | reverse complement strand
GGTGACTCAGCCACCTCCCTGAGCAGCATGTGTCAATGCCTGACCGCCCTTTCAGTGAGAAGGTTCTTCCTAAAAGCTGGAGATCATTCATTTCGTAAGTTACAGCTCTTTTCTAGTGTAAACCTTTTGGTCTGTCTTACCTGTTTGCTCTTCTGTAGCTGTCTCCTGAGGGTTGAGCATTCAAAGGCATGTAAAGAAATTCTGTCCCAGGATGGGATTGATCACATTTTAAGTACCGAAGTCCATTGTTTTAGTCTAACTGTGTCACTTACTGTGTCACTTACTGCTTACCCTGTAATCCCCAGAGGGGAAGGAGAGATTTCTCTAGCCCATCTACAATGAGCTCTCCTCTGCATATGCTATTTTCTCTAGCACTTTTAAAGGAAGCTTTTTAAGATGCTGAGGTGTAAGGTTGTGTGTTTTTCATCAGTACTTTAAGGAAGCAAGTAACTACTGCTGGGTCTTCTTCAGTAGCAATGCCATTTCTTCCTTAGCATTCTTTGGGACTTCCAAAGCCTGGTAATGCCACACTCTTGGCAGGGAGAGTTGGCCAGGGAGAGTTGGATTGGGACTCTGTAGAGTTATGTTAATGGTTGGACTTGATGATCTTA
>NW_009963125.1:0-611 GCF_000747805.2 Chaetura pelagica | reverse complement strand
TTTTTTTTTTATTCCTCCCCCCTTCTCTTCTCCTTTCTGGTCTTAGAAGGTTTGGTTTCTAACAGTGTTTGTTCTGCTGTGGAGGGTTTTAATTCTAAATAAAAGAGTAAAGCTGCCAAGATGTGCTGAGCAGGGTTTTAGGTGACAAGTCTTAAGGCAACATCATCTGCTCTGCCCCCTTTTTCTTGGTGTGCAGGCAAAATATCTCCCCCAGTTCCACTGTGCACTGGGGATTTGCTCCTCTCCTGACCTGCTGGAGTAGGTTCCTGGTCACTGGAGCTGCAGGAAACTGCAGCCTCCATGGAGGAACCAGGCACTGACCATCACAGGGGCAGCTGCAAGTTGAGGTTAAGAGGCAGAACATCAGTTTGTTGTCTAAAAAGCCTTTTGGAGGCCCACTCTGTTCTTCAGCAAGGAGCTCAGCAGCTCCAGTGCCTGGTAAAGGCTGGGGGATTCATTCCCAGTTACACCCTTGCTGGTGGAGCTTCTTCAAGGTTTGGGTGACTGAAGGGAAATTTCCCTCTGCCCTCTCACCAGGGTTCCTGGAACCTCCCAGTGACCATGAATGTGGTGACTGACCAGGGCATGAGGCCTTGATAGGAAATGATTGT
>NW_009963124.1:0-611 GCF_000747805.2 Chaetura pelagica | reverse complement strand
AGCACAGAGCTACCTGGAAATTCCTCTTTCTAGTGCACAAGTAGCCTCATGTACCCTAAGCACCTAAGTGTCCAGGGAGTGGCATGCCCAAAAATTTGGCTGAGACTTTGCTATTGTCATGTTTCAGAACTTAATGTGTTTCAATGCTCATACATAACTTGGTAGCTCTGCTCTACTGCTAAGGTTAGGAGAGTACAATAATGTATTGACACAAAAAGGGAACCTGAGTGGAGAGTGGAAATAAAATGCATTTCTAAAAATCATCTTACTCTTTATTTTAGTTACTGAAGAAAGTCACACAAGAGTGCTGTAAAGAGTGAAATAGAGATGCTGAGGTTCAGATGTAAAATAAACCAATTAAACATGCTGTTTGATATTGGATGAAGTCACACATGATGACCTGGTCAGATCAACAGCATTAGTGCATAAAAGCAGAAACTCCATCAAAACCAGATGCTACATCAGTGCTTAACTATCATAACCATAATATATTTGGAAATTAGTACTCTGAACAAGGTATTGTGAACTCATCTTCTATTTTGAGTATAAGCACAATGCCCCAAAGAAAGCATAGAATTTAAAACATAGTCTTAAAAAAAAAGAAAAAAAAA
>NW_009963123.1:0-611 GCF_000747805.2 Chaetura pelagica | reverse complement strand
CCCAGGGCCCCAGGGCTCCCCCCTTGCCCACCGCAGCAGCAAGGACAGCTGAAAGGACGTGTGGAGCACCCCTTTCTGGGAATAGTAACTGGGAACCCTGGTACCCTGGTATCTCTTCCTTGCTCCCCCCTGGAGCTGGGATAACACAGGGCACTCACAAGCTCCAGGGAGGGGCACAGACAGACCTCAGCAATCGCTGCCAGGAGCTGGCATAAGCACCAGTTACACCACATCAGGAACTGATGTGAATGCTGCACGACATGGGAGGACACCCCCTTCCTTCCCTGTGCCGGAGCCCCCAGCTTGAACTGGAGCCTGGCCCATGCCCCTCTCAGAGCAGCAGCTCCTGCTGGCATCAGCCCCAGCACCCTGAGACCAGCTCAACTGGCTGTCACCGTAGTGTCACCAGTGTCACAGCAGTGATCCGAGGGCTGCAGCAGCTGTGCTCTGAGAGTTAGGGTTGTTGAGCGTGGAGAAGGCTCTGGGGAGACCTTATTGCACTCTCCAGTACCTGCAGGGGCCTGTAAGGAAGATGGGGACAGACTTTGTAGCAGGACCTGCAGTGCTAGGACAAAGGGTGATGGTTTTCAACTGGAAGAGGGGAGATTCAG
>NW_009963122.1:0-611 GCF_000747805.2 Chaetura pelagica | reverse complement strand
TGCACTGACAGAATTTGCAGTCCTAAGGGATAGGGGTCAGGCAAAGGGTAAAGTCAATACTCTGAACATTAGGAAAGCAAATATCCAACTCTTAAAGAAGTTAATCAATAGGATGCCCTGGAAAGCTGCCCTCAGGGACAAAGAAAGAGAAGAGAGCTGGAAGATCATGGAACATGATCCTCCATAGAAGCTATGCTGAGACACATGGAGAACAGAGAGGTGATTCAAAACAACCAGGGTGGTTTCACCAAGGGTAATTCCTGCCTGACCAACCTGGTTGATTTCTATGATAGAGCAACAACATCAGAGGTCAAGGGAAGAGCTATGGATATCATCTATCTGGACTTCTGTAAGGCCTTAGACATGGTTCCCCACATCTTTCTCTCTAAATTAGAGAGATATGGCTTTGATGGGCTGGCTGCCCAGTGGATAAGGAATTAGTTGGATAGTTGCATACAGAGAATAGTGATCAACTGCTCCATGTCCATACGGAGTTTGGTGACAAGTGGTGTCTCTCAGGGTTCCATACTAGGACTAGTTGTGTTTAATACCTTCATCAGTGCCACAGATAGTGGGATCAAGTGCACCATCAGCAAGTTTGCAGATGATAC
>NW_009963121.1:0-611 GCF_000747805.2 Chaetura pelagica | reverse complement strand
ACACAATGGGAACAGGATAATCTTGTACTGGTCAATCAGTACTAGAAGTACTACATGAAACAACCTGTGCACTGGATACCAGATAACAAAATATGCAATACAAATTATTCTGTCTCTTATAAGAAACCCATTTACCCTAATAAATAGCTTTTTGTTTTGCTCTCTGGGACCCGAAAGAGTAAGACTTCTTGTGTTCAATTATTAGCCCCTGCACACAGACACGATTTGAAAGCCTCTCTCAGAAGCCTGATCTTTCACTTTTTATGCCAGCTTTTTCATGTGTCTCACAAGCAGCAACATATTTGCATTCTCGAAGGATTGTTTCTTCTTTAAAGGATCTGCTTCTTTCACCCATTTTCATCTGAAAACATTCCCTTCTGAAGCCTCTTTGCACTTGATCTGTAACTTTCAGTATGTTGCCATCCATTTCCTTCTACAAGAAACACTTCAATCTGTTTGCTAAAACTTCTTCCTTAAAGGCTTAAAGGGTTTTTTCAAAACAGAAAACATTTTTGCTTCAATGCCAATGAAGAGAGGAAAAATATTTTTTGTATAATGATTTGCAAACCAAGGCACTCACTGCATGACAGACTGCCCTTGCTCTGTTTTTT
>NW_009963120.1:0-611 GCF_000747805.2 Chaetura pelagica | reverse complement strand
AAGAATGAAGATCAGATTGGATGGAATTGGTTTAATTCTCTTTTTTCTATCTTTGTACCATTTCCCTTTTATGCCCAGTTCTCCTCCCTCCCTTCTTTTGCAAGATATCAGTTCTCTTTTCTTTTTTATGGATTTATTTCTTTTTAAATAGACAGATATTGCATGCATCTGTTGCACGTTACTGGCATGTGTATGCATGCATGACACCTACAAAAGTACTGTTTACAGATGTGAATGTAACTGTGGAGAGCTGATTGCATTTAACCATAAAATCCTGCCGTAGTTTCAGGTCTTTGGCAAGACTCCTCTGGAACATCCAAATCAAAGAATAGGTGCTGTTTTGTTTCTAAGAAAACAGTAACTTCTGTTTGGTAATTAAGTGATGAAGTTAATACTATCGGTCGGAATGTGTTGGTCTCAAGGAGGATGATGTGTCTTCAATTCCGTTAACTGAAGCCGTTGTTCTTTGTATGTTCTAAGTATTAATCCAAGTGACTTTGTTTTAACTGTAAAGAGCTGTTTTTTCATATGCTGTTTCCCATGTCTGGTTTGAGCATAGTCATGCAGGCAGAAAGTCTTCCTCACCCATTTTAGAAGTAAGAAGTTTGGGA
>NW_009963119.1:0-611 GCF_000747805.2 Chaetura pelagica | reverse complement strand
CCACCACAACAACAACCACCACCACCAGAACCACCACCACAACCCTCACCATCACCACAGCCATCATGTCACCATGACAACCACCACCAGCACCGCCACACAACCACGACAACCACAGCTTCCACCACCACAACCAGCACCACCTCCAGAACCACCACCAGAACCAGAACCATCACCTCCACCACCGCAAGCATCACATCCACCACTACAACCATCAAGACCACCTTCACCATCACCTTCACCACCACAACCACCACAGTCATCACAACCACCACCAAAACCACAACCACCACCCCAACCACCACCACAACCACCACCAGAACTACAACCACCACAACCATTACCTTCACCACAACCATTACCTTCACCACCACCAGAACAACCACCCTTACAACCACCACCCTTACAAGCACCTCCACCACATCCACAACCACCACAGCCACCACCACCACCATTCCCAGTGATTCCCAGCATGACCCCCTCCCCAGTCCCCAGTTGTGTCCCCCAGGCTCAGCTCTGGGGACAATATCTTCATTAATGACCTAGGAGAGGGGACTGAGACCTCCTCAGTCAGGTTGGGGATGACACCAAGTTGGGTGGGAGTGTTGATC
>NW_009963118.1:0-611 GCF_000747805.2 Chaetura pelagica | reverse complement strand
AAATAATTTCCTCCTCATGTCCAACCTAAATATATTTAAAAAGAAGAGCAGCTGCATTTTTAGGTCCAAATCCAGGTACAGAGGTAGACTGGGAGGACTGGGTCCTGTATGGGATGAACGTGAACTGGAGAACACTGGTTGACCTTGCTGGAGAGCTGGCTTCATGGGGTGGCCCTGATGTTGATGGTGAAAACATGAAATATTGTGCCTCAAACATTTTGAGAATGAGAGAGATTTAGGGCACAGAATTGGTGTTAGCCTGTCCTGCTTTCTACTTTTCTTGAGCTGATTTCACCAAGCAACCATCTCATGGGCAGGACCTTTTGCCACCACCAATTTGCTTAGGTGGCAATCAAACAGGTGACCCAGAGACAAGCAGCAGTTCATTACAGTTCTCAATTAACATGCAGTAAAATGCACCATATACTTTATCTTTTGCTTAATAAGTTGCATATCATGCAGAAGAAGTACCCAAGTTGATGTCTTGACATCAAGTGTAAAGCTTCTCTGGGGCCCTCAGCACGAGAAAGATAGAGACCTGTTAGAGTCCAGTGAAAGACCATGAAGATGATCAGAGAGGTGGAGCAGCTCTGCTTTGGAGACAGACTGAG
>NW_009963117.1:0-611 GCF_000747805.2 Chaetura pelagica | reverse complement strand
CAGACGACCCCTTCATAAGGGGCTTTTTCAGTATAAATGGTTCTATTATGTCCCTGGCTGAAGGCTCTGGACGCTGCAGGACAGATCTGTGGCCACCCAGGGTGCTGAACATCTCCCCCCACCAGGGGTACTATCCCTGGGGTGATGCTAAAATGGAATCCCTGGCTGAGAAGGCTGCCTGCCTGCATGGCTGAGCTGGGCAGGGGAAGGTGACAACCAGCAGACAGAGCCTGTGCCACTCCAGCAGCACTGCCAGCCAGGACTGAGCCTCCCTGTCCCCCTCCTCCCTACCTGCTGGCTGCCCACATAGGGAACAATGGCACACAGGGGCACGTATCTGGCTTTGATTTGCCATGGCATTGAGATGACCCTCTGCAGCATCTGTTGGTAGAGGGGTCTCTCCTGGTCCTGGAAGTGCTGGCACTCAAGGTGGTAGATCTCCAGGAGCAGTCGGAAGGAGCTGTGAATGAACTCAGACACTCCTTCCACCTGGGGAGAGAAGGATGGTGAGCAGAAGAGGTTAGGGCAAGTTCCTCCTCTTGTCTCACTGGGTGAGGAAAGACTCTTGGCTTTCCCATGTGTCCTGGACAGAACCAATTTTCTTTTCAGTA
>NW_009963116.1:0-611 GCF_000747805.2 Chaetura pelagica | reverse complement strand
AAAGCATCCAGGATTAAGTTAGTTTAGAACACATGAAATGTTACTCAGATCAGGAGGACAGTTAAAGTACTGAGAAGACTAGCCCCAGACTTTTGCTATATTGTATATTGAGAAATGAGGGAATAGTCTAAAAGAAAGAATGAATCCTGAATCTGTTTTATTAGAAAAAGAAGTTATGACTAAGAATAAAAGGGTATTTATTTTTCTGTGAAGGTACAAATGCATTTTAATTCCATTTTAAGTAGTGACAATGGGGACAGAATGGGAGGGAAGGTATACTTAAGATGTGTGATCATTTTAATGTACACATTACTGATTATTGTGCTGAAGAGAGCTGAAGTGACATGTGAAGTCCTTGAGGTAATTCTTCTCATTCCTGTTAGATTATTGGTTCAATGATTGGCCTTGAGCAACTGTAAAAATCTTGGTTTACATTCATTTTATTTTAAAAGTACTGTGATTCTAGTCTGATTTTGAAGATCTCACTGGAACTCCCTGAAGAGAAAGGCAGAGGGAAGTTACAGTAAGAATAGGATTTCAGTCCTAGGATTTCAGCATGTGTGTTGCTTTCTGGATTTTCTTAATAATGTGAAGTCACTTATTTTTCTTTG
>NW_009963115.1:0-610 GCF_000747805.2 Chaetura pelagica | reverse complement strand
CTTTAGATGGTCTTTAACCTGATCTATCCTTACTGTGAGTGGTTCTTCATCCTCCCAGTCCCTGCCTTTGCCTGCTGTGATTTAGGCAATGTGGCTTGAGCACATGCCAGTGAAGACTGAGGCAAAAAAGTAATTGATTTCCATCCTATCACACCACTCTGTTCAAACATTGCTCCTCTTTGCATTGATTCTATAATACCAAATACTTCCATTGTCTTGTCTGTGAGAAGATCTCAAATTTTGATTAAGGATTCTTTAAAGTACAAAATTGTATTTTGTCTTACTCATTAGTTTGAATTCCGTAACAGTGCTTACCATATTCAAACCTACACTGGAGGTCTCTGTCAGCTGACTCATGAGTTTTCTTTTAATTAATATTACACTGTGCTTGTACCCACAAAAATCTGAAACAGCCTATCCACTGAGATTTCTGGCATTTTCTAAAATGAGAATAAGAAGTGGCATCAAAGTAGTCTCTTTCATGGTATCATTGTCGGACTTGGCCAAAGTTAGTAAATGCAAAGAAAATGCTTAAAAACAGGCATGGAGGATGTGGCAGGAAGTAGCCATACGTACATGCTTCACATTCTGTGATGCAGAGTACATGACA
>NW_009963114.1:0-610 GCF_000747805.2 Chaetura pelagica | reverse complement strand
GTGTGTGTGTGTGTTTCTGTATTTTGAAGAAGGAATAAATATTCTCTCCTCCATCCCCTTTGTATTTTTCCCAGCATGGACAGTTACAATCTGTTAATCAATCTCATGTATGAAAGGCTGTTTTCAGAGGACTTTCCTCTCTCTTATGTCTCTCAATGGGTGGCTTTAGGTAACAACACTTTTAAACAAGAAATTATTCCCCTGAAATGTTTGTGATAGCTGGAAAAAATCTAATTACTTTTATTTATCTTAGAGCTACTTGTTTTCATGCATTAATTATGTTTTTCTTGATCTTGAAAATTTAAGATTGCATGCATGAATAGATAGCTTATTTTGTCCATAGTTGTTCTGCAGACAAAATCTTAAGCTGTGCAACTGCTCTACAGTTTCTGTTAAATTTTTGTGTATGTAAAGAGAATGGAGCCTGACCTGTATTTTCCACCTTTCCCCTTCTTCCATGCTAGAAGATGAAGGCATAGGCAGTGGGAAAAGTAGGATTTACAGAGGAATGTAGGTACATCAGACATGAACCTCAATTCTGTGATTAAGTATGCAGTTAATCTCTGCAGATTAAATAATAAACAACACAAATGCAAACCAAAATAATCTA
>NW_009963113.1:0-610 GCF_000747805.2 Chaetura pelagica | reverse complement strand
AAAAAAAAAAAAAAATTGGGAAAAATCATGAAGTAGCATATACCACTATTTGGGAAGTTCCCATGTATGGAGGTCTTTAAAGAACAAGTTAGACAATCTTGACAAGAGATGAGGGATGAAGCAATCTTTTCCTGGCTATCAGGTCATTTAGATCCTTCTGCTTTTATGATTTTATCATATCTAATAAGAGTCTCTGAAGGATGAATAGACAGGGTGGTGGGATAAGGTCATAACAGGATTTATCCCCAGTCACTCTGATGTTACTCACTACACTGGGTAGTTTGACGAAATGGTTCTCTTACCTAGACTCCTTTAGGCATTGGTTTGGAGCTGGTAGCATTGTCCTGACTGAATGAAACTGCAGCTCCCAACATGCAGTGGTTAGGGCTATTTTTTAGCATTGCAATACTGGAATATATCATATAACATGAGAATAATTCATTTTCTCTTATCAAAGTCAATCTGTAACTCATCTTTATCTCTTCACCAGCTATATATAAATAGTTGGCTCTGGAAGTGCTTAAAAAAACATTGAACATATTGCCCCATATTATGAAAGAAACCAGATGTGTGCCAGCTCCTTCTCAACATTTTTACTCTTGGGGAAAGA
>NW_009963112.1:0-610 GCF_000747805.2 Chaetura pelagica | reverse complement strand
TCATAAGGCCTTAACTACAGCAGGTGGCTGAGGTCCACAGGTGGAATAAAACCATTAGTGGGTGGGGGGTTATGCAAACAGGAGGAAAAAATCATGTTGGCAATTGAGCACCTAAATTTAACAAGCCACTGAAACCACCTGCCAAGGAAAATACCACATTCTGTCCTGATGTCAGTCTTCCCAGCTGGATTAATTGACAGAAGAGAGGCTTTATTAGAACAAACTACTGAGATAAATTCTGGTGAAGTTGCCCATTATACAGCTCAGACTAGACAACCTAATGATTTAAAAATCTAAATACCTGTGAATAAATATCTGTGTTCAACTTGACCTGCTACCTCATGTGAAACCCAAAAACTGCCTTAACTTCACTAGGATTCCAGCTTCTTCCAAGACTAAAAATCTTTCCTTCCCTTCTTTAGTGAAAATCAAAATCACACCAGAACTTTACGTTCCCATTCCAAAAAGGCTCTAAAAATTGAAAGAGTTTGCTAAACAGATCCAAGGGTGTCCCTCCTCAGTTCCCTTTAGTGTATCCCAGCTCTGTGGCTGTTGACAAACAATCACACCACCAACAGTGTCATCCCACTGGCTCACACCTGCAGGCAGC
>NW_009963111.1:0-610 GCF_000747805.2 Chaetura pelagica | reverse complement strand
TTAGTGCTTGTTTAACAAATTAGGCTTTAAATAAAGCAAGGGAGTAGCAGGTAGCACTTTCCTCTCCATCCAATTTTCTCCTCATGATGTTAATGAGTAGACTCATGATTAGTTCACTTGACCTGCCTAATGAAGACTTTGGATCTTTGAAAGAATTCTTGCAAAAATCTGAGATGGAGCAGATCATGGTCTTCTCCTCCTATTGTGGTATTTTGGTAGAAACAATGGACTCCTTCCAATTTGTGAAAGAAAAGACTAACTACTGTAGCTCCTTGTGATTGTGAAGCCATGACTCAACAGTGGAAAAGGTCACTTGTCACAGACCAAAGCAAGACAGGGAAACGTTAAGAGGGTTGTCATCACTAACACTCTGGGTGCTGTCTGGAGTAAATAATTTGGCTCTCCAGGCATGCAAGCTCAGGCACAGAAGTACTAGCTCAGGTATCTGAATCTTTAGAAGTGTAGACACAATTGGCCTCAGTCATGTGACTCCATGAAGTTAGAAATTCAAGCCCAGCTGTCACAGGTAGTATAGATATCTGGAGCTCAATTCCTCACCTATAAACTAAGAATATTTGTACTTCATAGAATCATAGAACCATTCAGGTTG
>NW_009963110.1:0-610 GCF_000747805.2 Chaetura pelagica | reverse complement strand
CCCCCCTGCCATGAGCAATGAGAAAACATCTGAGGGACACAGGAAAAATGTTTCCTAGATTATTCCCAGCTCCAAAGTATTTCAGTGGAACATATTGATGATAAATACAACTTACGTTTCATATATCTCAAGGAGTTTCTGTGCCAGTGTTAGGTTCTTGCCCTCCAGGTAGGTTGCCATTTCAGCTATGACCACTGCTGCACTCACACCATCTTTATCCAGCACTGATGTGCCACACATGAAGCCTGGGAACCAAAAATGGACCATGGAATAAAGAACGTGACATACTAATGCATTGATTTAATTGCCTGAAGTGTTAACCTTTTCCCTGTCAATGAAAATTGGCTGATACACCTAAGCAGGTTTCATTAGTGCAATGCAGACCTCCTTTTTAGGAAAGCTAATTAGCTTAGAGGTTATGGGGCTGGAAAGATACATGTTCTAATCAATCAATTAATTCCAGGCTGATAACATCTGCTCTGGGAGGAGATCTCTCAGAACATACATATTTATCTTTGCCTGCTTTGTGCAAGCACACCAGTGCTGCAAAGAGTCTTACCAGTGAGTTGAATCCAAGGAACCCAAACAGATACAGCCTTGGGACACCTCC
>NW_009963109.1:0-610 GCF_000747805.2 Chaetura pelagica | reverse complement strand
AATGAGAGGAGATGAGGAGGAGGACGAAGAATGTGAGAGGCCCTTGGTCTGGCTGCCCAGGGGCATCATGCAGATGTACAACCTCCACTGCTATGTTTTTTGTCCCAACTCCTGCCTTCTGCTACAGCTCCCATGTATTGCAGCACATTCATCCTCTTCCCAACACTCCCTGTTGAAGGGTGTGGTGTCCCCTTGAACTTTCTCTGCACTATGTATTCCTGGTGAAGCCCACACATCTGGGGACAAACCTTGTCTCCAAGTGCTCTGAGTCCTTCCTGCTTCTACACAAAGTCTTACTACAGGGAGCAGTGTTTGCTCCTAGCCCTGTGACTGTGGATGAAGATATTTCTGTGGGGATATTGACTGTGTATTTGTTTTTTTCCCCTCTCCCTATTTGGCCTTTGATTTTCTTTCAGCATCACTGGGCTATTTACCTCTGCAAGCATGTCTGCCTAATTTTGGCTTTAAATCAGAATCATTATTAGAGCAGAGAGAAGTGGTAGAAAGCAGTAAACAGTGGGATTCCCCAGACAAAATTAATCATCCTGCTCCAGGCATATTTTCCCTTTTGTACTCACCCCAGGTCTCTTTTCCTTCTTACCTACCTCCT
>NW_009963108.1:0-610 GCF_000747805.2 Chaetura pelagica | reverse complement strand
GAAAGAGAGATGTATGAAAGGAATTCAGAAGAAAGTCAGCTCAGAAGTTCAGACAGGTAAAATAGTTAAAATCAGTGACAACAAGAGGTTTATCTTAGAGGCCTCCCTCTGGAGGATGACATCAAGAGCACAAGTGGAGAGAGATTCCTAAAAACTTCTTGCTTTTTATCCTTCCAGTGAAGGACTCCTTTCCTTTTGAAGCCACAATCAGGGAAACACCCCAACACTGACAAAGGTGAAGGTACCAACAAAAACCTTCAAGAAAGAAAACTGGCGTGACTTAAAAAAACAACAAGGTTAGAAAATCATCTCCAATTCTTAGTGTAACACTTAGGTAAGATGGCATGATCATTCCTGTCATCATTCCAATCAGATTCTGAAAAATCAGAGCTTCCTAGAAAGTATTTTAATCAAGACCTACATGGATTTATTTTTTTTTAAGCTAGGAAAAATAATTGTATTCAAAATAAGGGTTCTTTGCACCCTCTTTCCTCCCCCACACAACTCCTGACAGGAATGGATTTGCTGTCTTAAACAGACTGATGCAAAAAACAGGAAGCCAGCCAATAAATGGTCAGATCTTCAAGTCAAGCAGCTGAGGACTCACCTA
>NW_009963107.1:0-610 GCF_000747805.2 Chaetura pelagica | reverse complement strand
TATCATGTTCTATAATATGAATTAATGTGAATTAATATGAAGTAATAATCTCAAAATACCACAAAATACGGAAATAAAACGCAGATAAACCATGTAGAAATAGATTAAACTATAGCAAAACCACCTATAAAATATGGAAAACATCTTAAAAAATACCAAAAAATAGAAAAACAGCTCCAGGAAAACATCTAAAATATATAAAATTATAAAAACCCACAAAAAAAACCTAAAATAGGAGCCAATTTCCCACCCGACGTCTCTTCGTTCCCTCCCAGTTTCCGCCGTTTCCTCCAAACTCAACGAGGTGAAACCAGAACCAAACCACAACTTTTCCAACCGGGATCTTCTCCGTAAGTTCTGGTCTCCTCTCCCAATCCCACCAGGTTCATTTTCCCAAAATGATTCCCTAAAATTGGATCTCAGGTTGAATCATCTCAAGGATGAACATTAATCCGATATTTAACGTGAATTTCACGTCGAGGATGGAGAAAGATGGAACAAAAATCCACTAGAACATCCCAAATGGTCCAATATTCCCAATATTTGGGGGATAAATCCAGTTTTGCT
Source organism: Chaetura pelagica (assembly GCF_000747805.2). Lineage (NCBI taxonomy): Eukaryota > Metazoa > Chordata > Aves > Apodiformes > Apodidae > Chaetura > Chaetura pelagica. Next base: position 43 of record NW_009963107.1, on the reverse strand, counting down.
GCTGATATGAAGCTGGGAGGGTTGGTTGATCCACCAGGAGGTG
>NW_009963106.1:0-610 GCF_000747805.2 Chaetura pelagica | reverse complement strand
TCTTAAAGGTCTTTTCCAATGAAAACAATTCCATGAATTCAATCATCTAGGTTGTAATGTATGTGAATTTTTTTCAATCAATTGCTTATCAAAGACAATCGGGAGATGAGAGCCAGTTAGGTGTCTGTAGGAGGAAGCACACATTTTTTCCCTCACCTGGCTCAGGTTCTATGGGGAAGATCTCCAAATGAAAGCGGCCTTTACATAATTCAAGAGGTTGGAAAGAAAGATACTTGGGGCAGGGGACATGTTACCAATGTCATAGGGAGAACTGCAGGAATGTTAGAACCATAAGCATTTTTACTAAGGGAAATCTAACTAGAGCAGTCTTCAACCTCATAAATACAAAAAGAATGAGAGGAGTGAAGTCAGGAGGCAGACAGGGAGATTTCTGGTTTTGTGTCATGCAGAGATTATCTTCAAACAAATCCTTTGTATCTCCTTTTAACAAAAAATATTTTATCAAGCATTTACATAAAATGAGACAAGAAAACAAGAACTGAGTTCAGTAGGCTGGATCAAAGTAGTCAGGAAACTTGTTTTAGAACTCAGAAAAAAGACCAGAGGGGAAAATTTAGTGGTGATGGTGGACAAGAAGCTCAACATGAGC
>NW_009963105.1:0-610 GCF_000747805.2 Chaetura pelagica | reverse complement strand
ATATTACCCACTAAGGGTCTGACATCATTGCCACAAAGAGCAAAAGTCCTATTTTGAAATATTTAATCCATGAGTAACAAAACCATGTGTAATTCTCTCAGTATTAGGAATAGAGTTCATAAAGTATTGTTCTTAAGTATTACGATTATTTTATTTCTGTTCATTAAAACCATAAAATAGTGTGCTACTAAGAATAACATGCAGAGATTGAAACTGAAAAATCTACAAATTTGAATTGTATAACCACAGAAAGTAGACAATATTTAAAGGAGTAACTTCCTACCTGATTTGTGAATAATGGGAACATTTGCATTATATTTATTGTTATTGTATGCCTTTATCACTTTTATTGTTGTGCTGCAGTATAGCCCTTAGAAGGTCTGCCAAGCCACTGTGGTTTGCTCAAATGCAGGGTTGAATTTTAATTAAGCTTAGTAAAATACTCAGTGAATTTGCTGAGCATGATTAGGCCAGTCATTCTGATAGATGTGCAGAGGGCATCTTGCTTAGTTTTTTTAACAGCTGACAGACACAATTACCAGATTTTTTTGAAATTAAACATGAAAAATACAGGTTGTCACCACCTCTTTTCACTGTTTTTTTTTGTTTG
>NW_009963104.1:0-609 GCF_000747805.2 Chaetura pelagica | reverse complement strand
AAAAAAAAAAAAGTGGCATTTATAGATTCCTTTATGAAAGGAAATGCTGAGAGGAATGTTAATGATTCATAGACTGACTTCGTCCACATCACAAGGATGTCCAAATGATAAATGCAATAGTGAATACGTTTTAGATTGCGTGCCTTGGAAATATGCACAAGCTTAGGGTTAAAGTTACATTTAAGATTTCCTTCATTTCTACTAAATGCATTATTTGACCTATTGCAGTTCCTGGGAGAAAAAAATATCACACAGTCAAACTAATCATAGCTTCTTGATAATAAAGATTTTACAATGCAATGCAAAGTATTTCACTATGTAACTCGTATAGTCCTTTTATTCCATTAGGTTTCTCCTTTTTATCTGATGGTACTTTGTCACTGAGTGTAAGAAGCGATTTAAGAAATGTTGAAAACATAATACTGGATAACTCCTGTGCAACTTTAAGGGCATTGTAAGTGATCCAGAAGGAACTATACACCATAGAAGCATACAATAGCCCAGGCCAAAGGGGACCCCAAAAGATCATCTAATCCAACTTTTATGCTAAAGGGAGCATTGATGAGATTATCTAGAAGCCTGTCCAGTCATGTCTTGAAAACCTCCAGT
>NW_009963103.1:0-609 GCF_000747805.2 Chaetura pelagica | reverse complement strand
AGCATTGTTCTGAAGCAAACCACAAGACTTCAGTATGCAGGATATGAAGCAAACTGCAAGGCTTGAGCAAACTTTGTATGTAGGCTTACTCCTATGACTTAATAACAATGTATCTCGCTAGCAAGCAAAACAAGACAGGATGTGCTTGGGCCTGCGAGCTGCAGTATCTGCCAGATGTGCATCATTTCAGAGCGTGTGTGCTCAAGACAAGAGGCAAAGGCCAGCTATGATAAAGACTTGCAGAACATGAAGGGAGACTTGTGAGAGACCCCCTGGCAGCCCTGCAGACACCCCTTGGTGGCCCTGCACGGGAGGGAGAAGATAACGCAAATTGGTTTCAGGGATCTCCACACCTATTCAGAAAAGAGACAGACACATCAATCATAAAAAGAGCTATGGCTCAACAGCACACTGAAGAAGTTCCCCACCAACTGTAATTGCCAGACCTTCAGGACGCCGCTGGTTCTGTGGTGACTATCTTGTCCTTTGCAAGCTTCGATATTTCTGCTGCCTTCTTGAGCTTCCTTTTCTCTTACTTGCACCTAAGGCTGCTGTTGTGTAACTTCACTACAGTTTGTTGTGTATGTGACATTTGACCTTGTTTGTGTC
>NW_009963102.1:0-609 GCF_000747805.2 Chaetura pelagica | reverse complement strand
TTGAAGGTCTTTTCCAACTTTGATGATTCTAAGATTTTATAATTCTATGACATGCCATGCCCAGCATGCAAGAGCTGAAACCCAGGGAAAGGTGGGGGTGGAGTCTACTGGAGCAGAGGAAGCTGGGGAAAGTGCTGAATCCAGGCAGCAGCAAGGCAGAGACCTGAAAGGAGGAGGAACAGTTCTGAAGTCAGAAGCCCCTGTTTCCCTCCAAAAAGCACCAGGAAATGTTTCTTTAAATCTATGGTGGTTCAGGAATAGTACAATCTTTATGAGTGAGCATATGATTCATCCATTATTGAACTACCCTTTCCCACATTATTGATGTTGCCTTTTCCTTATCTCTTTCAGAAAAGACACTGGACGTCAAGCTGCTGAGCCTCATCATGTTTTGTCTCCTGATTTTCCTTGGAGGTTTGATATGTGCATGTAGAAGGTAAAGTACATTTTTGAAAGGTACTACACTTTTCTGGTGGAAGAGGTCAGGGTGATGGTAAACAAACCATATAATGGATTAAAGTCAAACATAGATGTTCTTAGATGAACTATGTTTACAAGAAGCAGTTAATTGTGCATTTCTTACTATTATTTTAGCAAAGGTGTACTAGG
>NW_009963101.1:0-609 GCF_000747805.2 Chaetura pelagica | reverse complement strand
TTTTTTTTTTTTTTTCCCCCTGGCCACCAGATGTCACCACTGATGTACTTGGATCCAGCTCACTATAATTATCTCAGCGGAAAAACGATTTGCTTCTGCAAAAATGCATTAACCTGTTGAGCAATTACCTCTGTGCAATACGGACAAGAGCTCTGGCATTTCAAGGTGCTTGAAGTTTTGGGCAAGACACAGTAAATGGTGGAAACCTCCTAACTTAAAGTGTTAGGAAGTCCAAAAAGGACTGAAACATGCTTTTGGGTTCTTTCAGTTCTGAATTTTTTCACAGAAGTTCAATACTCTACTTGAGAGAAAATACATACGGATAAATTTATCACAGTGATCAACAATAACCTTTACTTAACAATGGTCAGCCTGGATGGTTGGAAAAAAGTGCATTCATTTAGCACCCCTACCTGGAAAGCTTTCTAGCAAGAATATGTGATCAGAACAGAGTCAAGCATAAATGTGTTTCTCTCTCATGAAGAAAACCTGTAACTTACAGAAGGATCCTGGACTGCCTTTCTAAGTGCCTACACATGCCCAAGTATAGTTTCTGCATAGCTCACTAAAAAGCAGGATAAAATGGGCTAGACAACTTTGCTTGAAAAA
>NW_009963100.1:0-609 GCF_000747805.2 Chaetura pelagica | reverse complement strand
GTGACAGGAGGGGAGAGGATCCATCACTTTCACATCTATAGTATCTATGAGGTTACAATAGGGTCAGGCATATAAAATGAAAAGCCTCTATAAGGCCAAACAGTTAAATTCCCCATGCAGGCAAATAGTAACTTTCAAGCAATTGCTCACCTCCCACCTTTATTGCCCCAATATGAGTCACTGAGATAGCCTGTGTCCTTCACACTGTGCCTGTGAGAAAGAAAAATGCATGAAGTTCAATAAGGCAAACACAGGCAGAGGAGACCCTGATACAGTCTAGGCACTATATGAGCCTTTTGGCAGAATTATGGTTTGTATGTATATGGGCATAGAACCTCATGAACCTGGTGCACCCCAAGTCAGAAAACTCAGAAACCTCTGAACTTCCCATTAGACAAAAAAAGTCTGAGGACCGTAATGTCACAAATCCACCTTATAACTGTCTGAAACATCTACACAGGAGGGTAGAGAGGACCAAGGGTGTAGCTTCATGAACTCCTTTCTTCTGTGCTCCAGATGAACTTTCAGCAAATCCATCCTGGGAAGCTAAAGTTCATAGAATCAGAGAATGGTTTGTATCAGAAGGAACCTTAAAGATCATCTAGTTCC
>NW_009963099.1:0-609 GCF_000747805.2 Chaetura pelagica | reverse complement strand
AAGATGCATGTGATAATGAATTTATGTGATGCAAACTTTCTCTTATGTTTCTAAAATGGTAGGAGCCTGCTACAGATTGGAATTGTTCTTCAATCCCATAGCAAAGTAGGCAGATGTATTTTAAAGCAATACCTTTGTAATGTTAGAACATAATCTCAGACTTGGTTTCTCTGCACAGTGTCACAAAATTTTTCTACCTCATGCAAGAAGTTCTGAAGACTTTACATATGTTCTCTGTTATTATGTAATTAGGTTATATAATTCTCTACTGAATTTATGGATGGGGACTGGGGAACATGAAGAGATGATGGAACTTGGCAACATGTACTGAGTTCTGAGCATAGCAGTCTGTTTGACCTGAAAGATCTGGAAGCTTCCTGAGGCACAATGCCATCTCTGACCTAGGTTTGGAGCAAGCTGAACAGGCAAAAGCAGCACATTGGACACCTGAGAGTAAAGCATTTCTTCAAGAAGCAGTGCTTTTAGTTGATATAAACCAGCAAAATTTGTACAGCAATGTATACTAGGTTAAGATACAGATTATTTTCTTACAGGTTTAGAATTTTTGGGGCTTCTTCCAACAAGGTTAAATTCAACTACATTTTTTTT
>NW_009963098.1:0-609 GCF_000747805.2 Chaetura pelagica | reverse complement strand
AGGGAGGTCAAGGACAACAAGAAAGGCTTCTGCAAGTACATGGGGGCAAAAGGAAATATAGAGGAAATGTGGGTCCGCTGCTGAATGTAAGTAGGTGCCCTGGTGACAGAGGACACGGAGGAGGTGAAGTTATTGAATGCCTTCTTTGCCTCAGTCGTTACTGCTAAGGCCAGCCCTCAGGAGTGCCAGACCTCGAGACCACAAAGGAAGTCCAGAGAAAGGAAAACTTTGCCTCTGTCAAAGAGGATTGGGTTAGAGCACAACTAAGTAAACTGGACGTCCATAAATCCCCAGAGGGATGCGCCCATGAATGCTGAGGAACTTCCTGGGCTCCTAGGCCTCCTTGCCTGGGAGCAGCTCCTCATCCTGGAGCTTCCTGCCAAGGAAGGCATTTGTGAACTCCCTGCGTTATATCGACTCCCTGACCTCCCTGGCCTCCTTGCCAAGAAGGAGGTCTTTTTCTGGGGGGTCCCTTTCAAGGAAGGCCTCCATGGACTCCCTGCTCTGCCTGCACACTGAGCAGCCAAGCTGCTCCTCTTTAATGGGATTCCTGTAACTGAAAACATGTATCTCCTCCTTCTGAGAACCCAGAGACTGCCAAGAGGCTGG
>NW_009963097.1:0-609 GCF_000747805.2 Chaetura pelagica | reverse complement strand
CTATCTGTGTTGCACCTTCTTGTTTCAAAACATGTCCTAGAAAGGTCTGTTCGGGAAAGCTGCTGACATCTGCAGTAAGGTTGCTGTGCCTCTTGGTACACTGTTATCATATAAAGAATAAACTGTAGAACTCTGAAAAAAGCCTCGAGTTAAGCAACCACACAGGGTTTTGAGGTCATTGAATAAAACGTCTTACACTGAAATTCCCTGTGTTGTCAGAAAAGTCAGCCTAAGATTCAAATCCCCAGAAATGGAAACAGAAATTGATCTGTTAGACTGGGCAGGAAGTGATTTACCTGCAAAAGGTTTTACTCTAATTGAGAACATGAAGTCTTTACTAGGGAGAAGCAATAGACTTGGAGACAAGCTAGGACCATGTGTTTGGCTTCCTGTGCAGCTCCAAGTAGCTCTGGTCCTCCTTCAGTTCTTTGGAAGGCTTAACAATGCTGCTAATGAGGAATGGTTAACATTACGTTGACACCTCTTTCATGGCTGGATCACAGACACCTTAGTGGGCCCTCTTTAAGGAACAGGGAAGATTTTAGTCCTATTGGTGTAAATCTGGAGTAGCAGATCTTGGTGGATTTCAATTAATCTAGAAAAAAAAAA
>NW_009963096.1:0-609 GCF_000747805.2 Chaetura pelagica | reverse complement strand
AAAAAAAAAAAAGCCCAGTCTTATGTACTTGGTGTCAGCAGCTTGCAATGGAGTAGTGGCCCAAAGCTGTGCCTATGCAGAAAAGGCAGTGGCCAGTGCACACCAGTAGTATTATGCTGTTTGGCAAAAGTGTGGGTAAATCAGCACACACGTGGTGGTCAGCCAATATGCATAAATCAGCTTACTTTTGCAGGTAATTTAGGGCACATGTAGGACTTTGGGAATAGAAGGTATGTAAGAGGAAGCCAGAAGTACAGCACTGAGTAGACTGTGGACACACCAATGACCTGTGAGTATCTGGGGTGTGTTGGGAAAGGAGGCATGAGAGAGAAATCTCTAGAAAACCAGGTTTCATTAATTATGGTGCTCTTGGAGCAACTTGGTTCTTATACCTTTACTTGGGGAACTTTTCTGTTATCTATCCTTGGAAGCTGAGCATAAGGAACTTATAGATTGTCTTGTATGGACAATTCAGCAGAGAATTTTGGTAATAAAGAGGGACCATATGGAGTCCCCAGAGTTGAGCAGCTGGACTCCTTGCTTGTTTCTCCAAAGGATGGTGGAGGTGCAAAGCCATGTGTGATTTCCTATGGGTAAGATCAATTCTGA
>NW_009963095.1:0-609 GCF_000747805.2 Chaetura pelagica | reverse complement strand
TTTTTTTCTTCTTAGGGCATAACATGTTTTTTTTAACTCTGAGGGCATCTTGTTTCTGAAGACTATTCATTTGGCATAATTTGATAAAATGGATTTCTTTCTGGTTTTCAAATGATATTAAACTGTTGTGGCTGACTTAGGAGAGATAAAGAAGAGTGTGCATGTGTGTACACACGTCTGTTTTCCTCACAATTATATAGAGATGTGTTTTCCCCTCTGTTTTGGCTGTGTTTCCATAGAAATAAGTGACAATTACCCTACTTTCAGTAGAAAGAGGAAATATTCTTCACTTCTATTTTCATTCCTTGATTTGAGATAGCCTTTGTTTCAGGAGTATGTGCTGGAACATTTTCTTCTTGTTGCTGATCACTGTGTTTTGTAGTAATGGGAATGTTTTATCAGTACAACACCTTTTCATGTGTTTTCTAACTTCTTGCTAACAACAAATATGAAACATTTGACAAAATAACAATGTGTTTATAGTTCAGCTGCTACAGGAATTTTGGGTGGATTTTGCAAGAGGATGTTCTCTAGTTCATGCATATTCTGTGCCATATATAAATATTTCCCCATCCCTGCCCCCAGGAAAAGGCTTATCAAACATGTTTG
>NW_009963094.1:0-609 GCF_000747805.2 Chaetura pelagica | reverse complement strand
ACTCTGTCACCATGTGCTAAGTACAGGCTGCCCCTAATGGGGCAAGGGAAAATCTTATCAGAAGTGTTTTCAAGAGACAGATAGAAGAAGATAGATATGATCATAATTAAGGAGGTGGCTAAAGAGACAGACTGCTGAAAGTCTTGTGAGATGTTAGCCACCTGAAATGCAAGAAGCAGCCTGGGTAAGAGGTATCTGAATGAACTAAGAGTAGGAGAAGGAGAAAACGAGAGGAATGGAAATGATCTTTGTCTAGACAACCTGCATCTGAGAGGATGGCTTTAGAAATCGCCATTGTCTCAGAACAATCAGGCAAAACTTTATGTTGTGGCTCTGGGCTTGGTTTGCTTCTCAGCCCTTCTTGAGATATCAGAGAAGTGTTGCACAGTTTTCCTACAGTGGGTATTGCTCATAATCAGACTTCACACACCCCAGGAAGAGTCCTGACCCACATTGCCATTGGGCTCAGAGTTTGGCATAACTGCTTAAAATAAATTAATAAATAAAATATTTGCATCAGAGCCACCTGCCTGGGGCCTTTGCCTCCCTGCAATCACAGTCTCCAGTTATCTGCTCTGACAAGTCCCTGGGGAGGCTTTGTCAGTAACA
>NW_009963093.1:0-609 GCF_000747805.2 Chaetura pelagica | reverse complement strand
GTTGGGGGCTCCAGAACTGGACACAGAACTTAGTACTTAACAGGAAGGCCTCGCTTAAAAATTGAAACCTTTTCCAAACCTGTTATGTGCGCTTGTTAAGAAGTGACAGAGGCAGAACTACAGGAAACATTCATATTCCCTACCAGTAAGTCAGAGCACGTTAAGCCTGAGCTCATGATGTGTGTTACAGGCAGATATACCCAGGAGTTAAAATGACACCCATCCATGCTATAGCAGCTGCTTCTGAGGGGAGAGAGCTCACAGCAGGAAAAGTGGAACTGTTTAAATCTCCATCCCTTTGCCTTTCAGCCAGGCAAACTTTCTGGCACTTTGCCCCATCTGCAGAGGAATCTCACCCCCATCACTTTCCCAGCAGAGGAAAGGACACGTGTTCCTTTCAAAGCACCTATAGATCTCGGAACAGATCGTTGTGTGTCTGTTTTATTTAAGTGTTGATGCCATTATCCTGTTCTTGCTTTGGGATATTGGGCAAACCTTCCTTTCTCTGATGAAAGAGCAAAATCCTTCTCTGCATATCTGAAGCAAGAAGCTAAAATAGACAGTCCAGAAATGATTTTGCTGTGGGTTTTTTTTGTTTGCTTGGTTTTG
>NW_009963092.1:0-609 GCF_000747805.2 Chaetura pelagica | reverse complement strand
TCAATGATAAGAGATAAAGGTATATATTAAAAAATATTTAGAGAGACTGAAAAGATCTGATTTTGGTCCAAAATCTTGCTTTTTAATAATGCAATCAATGATCCAGATAACAGTTTTCATTATTTACCCCATAAACTTCCATTTATTGCAAACAGGATTTATTTTCTAGATATTCAAAATAAGTAATCTATGACTAAATCAGACATGCAGGTCATCTGACAAGTCTTGGACACCTTCATTAGGAAAGATGAATTCCACCACTAACTTTATTTTCAACTCTAACAACAACATAATAATTTTATTTTATTAATATCAGTATTTTATATTCTCTTACTAATATAATTAATATAATTATTATAGGTAGAATTTTAAAACTGACAGATTTTTCAGACTCTTACTAGTTGAAGCATCTCAACATGTTCACAAGCATGAGATCAAGAAATTTTAGAGCATTAGTGCTATTATAATAAGTAAATTAGGTTCTTGAGAGTGCTAAGTGAAAATTGGAATTTGTGTGGATATATTGTCAAGTCTGTACTCTTATAATTTCTTTAAAATTACATTAGTTTAGCAAATCCCAATAATATATTTCAAATAAATAAATAAATA
>NW_009963091.1:0-605 GCF_000747805.2 Chaetura pelagica | reverse complement strand
CAAGTGTCAATAAAAACTATGGAATCTGGGAAACTCTTTCAAGATTTCAAGTCTGTCTCACATCTGAAACAGCCTCAGCTCATTTCCCTGCTTGGCTTTGTGTCCCACCCTCCCTGGAAGGAGTTCCTGTCCCACCAGGGCACTGAGGCCCTGAACAAATCAGTCTCACCACATCCTGGTCTGTACTGGCAAAAGCAGACCCAGCAGCCAGGGGACATGGGGTTCTCCTCTGCTCAGCTCCAGTGAGGCTGCATCTGGACAGTGTCCAGTTTAGGGTCCCCAACACAAGAAAGGTGACAATCAGCTAGAGAGGATGGTCAAGGCTAGAATATGCACCATAGCAGGATGGGTTGAGAGACCCTTGCATGTCCAGCCCAGAGAGAAGAGGTGCAGGGAGAGGGGATGTGACAGAGCAGATGGAACCAGACACTTCTCAGAAGTGGGTGATGGAAGCACGTAGGGCAAGGGACACAAGCTGCTGCAAGGAAAAAAACAACATGAGAATTATGAGAATGGTGCAGCCACGAAAAGGGGCCCAGAAGGGTGCTGGGATCTCCATCCTTGGACATTTTCAGAACTCACCCAGACAAGGCCCTGAGCAACCT
>NW_009963090.1:0-609 GCF_000747805.2 Chaetura pelagica | reverse complement strand
TCTCTTAGAAGGTGGGTACTCCACCACTGTCTCTGCCTCTGAGCATGATCAATGTCTAACATATGGAAATGTCTCCAGGGGTGGAAATTCATAAACCCCCCCCAGAAACCTGTTGCAATGTTTCATAATCTCTACCCTTCACCAGACCATTTTCCAGCATATGATCTTAATTTCTGTGTTGCCATTTATGCCTCTAAATCCTCCTCACCTACAAGAGCAGGTGATTTCTTCCCCCTTTTTTGGTGGTAGCCTTTCACACACCTGACAGTTGTTCTGTCCCCAAAAGAAAATGCCAGCTCCTTCCTTGTGGGACTTCACACTGAAACATCCAGAAAAAGGGGACCATTCATTCTGCAGACCTGTCTTATCACAAAACGAGACAACAGCTTCTTGCTGAGGAGTCCCAAACAAGTGGGCATTACTGGCACAATCAGGAGCCATATCTAAGTCTAGATTTTAACTGCATTAAGCCTTGCTTAAGGCTAAAAGGCATCATCTGTCTGTGCCCCCCTCCCTGCCTGCTCACTCACTGTCTGCTCCACCTCGGATGCAAGTCAGGCAGCTCTTCAGTTTTCAAACCTGACTGCTTCCAGTATGAGTGACACATCT
>NW_009963089.1:0-609 GCF_000747805.2 Chaetura pelagica | reverse complement strand
TCTCTGGGAATAAGACAGGAGGAGTGCATGTTGTTGGGAGGGGAAACAAGTAGAGGACTACAAACTGAAGGTGGTGTTCTGTGTCCCTGGACAAGAAGATGCAAGTGGTCACCTGGTTGTTGAGCTCTTGTATTTCTCTTCTGTGGTCTGAATGGAGCTGCTGGGCCTGGTGAACAGCAGAAAGCAGCTGAGATACCTCCTTGTGCTGGGCAAGGTTGTTTTCCTCCAGGGCTCTGAGGCTCAGTTCCTTCTCTTCCAAAGACACAGTCAGTCTGAAAGAGAGAACATGTAACTCTACTAGATGGTATAACATTTAATAAACTCTTAACACTTCCACCATCAAGAAAAAAAATTGTTTTGTCTGCTGAGTTTTGTCTAAAGAACCAGGCTGTTTGTTCAGTCCTGAGCCAGGCTGGCAGTCACACCCAAGCACGTGCCCACTATGCTTGTCTGCACAAAAGAAAGGTGAATTACCCTGCCTTTTCATGGGAATGTGACTATAAGCATAAAAAAGTCTTGAAATGAAGACATTAGGAAAGAGGAAAATTTTTCTTTTAACTAATGAGACTCTGAGGAAGAGGATTTGTCAATAATCATAGAATCACAGGC
>NW_009963088.1:0-608 GCF_000747805.2 Chaetura pelagica | reverse complement strand
AGATCATAAGCATTTGAAATATTTTTAGGATATTCAGGCTTATGCATACTTCAGTACTGTGGTAGAGAGTACCTTAATATTTAAACATCACAGTGGCTTTAAGAAAACTAGAATTGCATTGCATGTCCTTAAAGCTATTCTGAATTTAATGGAAGTATGTGCCATACAGTGACTTTCTTGTTTGTAAGCCAATCACAAGTTTATGCATTTCCAAAGCATGATTATTGAGAAAAAAAAATAATGAAAATTTCAATTTTATGTACTTCAGGCCATTTGAAGAGGCAATTATGTGTATTTCTATTTCAGTTGCTCCCTTTGCATCTTTAGTCTTTATATATAAGAATGTGTGCAGGTTTGTCTAGGGAATTACATAGGCAACATAACTATGTTGGTAGATAATTTGTTATTTACAGGACAATTAACAAATGGGTAATTAAATAAAGACTTTTTACTCAGCAAAAATGTGGTGTTTGGTGACAAAACTAAGTAACAGCCTTAATAGAATGATCTGGAGCAAATAATTTTGAGTGCCATAACACACCATTTACAGGGCAACCAGGTGATCCGGCCCAGCCATCATGGGTTCATGAAGGGCAGGTCCTGCTTAA
>NW_009963087.1:0-608 GCF_000747805.2 Chaetura pelagica | reverse complement strand
GCATTTTTGCAGAACTCCTTGGAGACAACCTGGAGCAAATTCTTTGCACTGGCTTTCACACCTCTAGTTACAAAGATGATTTCCAGCTTCAGTAAACTGTCAGTCAATTAATTAAAAAAAATATCTAGACGTACCCTAAAAAAATCCAGACATATCCTAGACATTCATATGACTTATCCTGACTCACCTTGGAGGAAGAGGCTCTGGTCGATCCCACGTTGTTCTCTTCTCAACATGATCTACATAGTACACACGACCATGTTGGTCTACTCTTTGCTCCCAACTGAAAAGAAAACAGTATTTTTATCTTCCTCCAGATGAAACTACTCTAACCATTCATCTACAGTATAAAGATGAGAAATATTTGTTATCATAAAATGCTTATTTCTAAATGAAATGCTTGAAACTAACACTTGGTTCATGAGATGTCCCAAAATGCTGTACAATACACAGTGGTACAATGTTTATGTTAATTTTATGCTGACTAGAACACAAAAAAATGGTCTACATGAACACCAACAGTTTCTGGGAAACTGAAGTTAAAACTCATGCCTAAGCATAAAATCTTAGCAAGCAATGAAGAAAGGTTTTGCATTCAATATCAAGTG
>NW_009963086.1:0-608 GCF_000747805.2 Chaetura pelagica | reverse complement strand
TTTTTTTTTAAGGATTAATTAATTCGCAAAGCAGAATGAATAAGATTAATTTATTTACATAGCAGGGTAGCTAGTCATATTTTAAGAATATTTTAGTGTTCCTTCTGTAGTTTTGGTAAATGTGTGTGGATAGGTAGGGAAATGGTACAGAACTGTCTGTTGACTTAGGATTCAGTTTATCAAAAGCATTAGTAAATTCTCAGCTGCTTATTTGAAAGTTTAGATGTTGGAATGGAAGCTCAAGTTATGACTCAGCTTCCCTAACTCACATTTGTTGACTTCTGCAATCTGTTTATTTAAATCGATTTCTGGTGCTGATTCAAGGCAGAAGTTACTAAATAATCTTAGTAGTGTTTTGGTTGGAAGGTGAAGTTTACAAGTGATGAAAATAAACTGCAAAAATGAGATGTTGGTTAAACCAGACCATGACCTTTCTTGGGTTTAGCTGGGCAAAGCCTGTCATGCAATGCATAGGGGTTTATCTGAAGATCAAGAGATTGCATCAAAATGCTCCACCCTGTCCTTATCTAAAGTATGGATGTCAAATACAACAGGAAAAGTATTTTAGCACAGAAGTGACTTTGGATACAGAAATCCACATAACTAAA
>NW_009963085.1:0-608 GCF_000747805.2 Chaetura pelagica | reverse complement strand
AAAGTTTCCTACTTGCAGCTAAAGATGTACTCATGAGGCAAATGCTTTCTATCTCACAGCCATTAAACTGTAAACATCACAGAGAGCCACACTGATCTGAAAAACAATTTCTACTGTAATTGCTTTGTTCACTAAATGCAACACTGATTTCATGTCATGACTAAAAGCATTACAGCAACTACAGCCCCACATTTACAGATGAGTTCACTGCCCTGGTGTTAAGGAAATACTCAGCTGGCACCTATAGCCCTTTCAGAATTAAACTGGAACTAAGTACTGTGTATTCTAAGGAAAGCAGGAGTCAAGCCTTCCTGAAATGCTAAAAAATTACATTACAGCCTTGATATATTTGGCTTAAGGGTATGGGAGATAGAGACTGTCAGCTCAAAAAAATGAAATGTCATTAATAAGCATCTCTGAAGCCTGTAAAAGAAGAGTTCAACTCTTGATAAAGTCTTCAGCTTTTTTCTTTCATCTTCCAAGCTCAAGATTGGCACATTCCTTTGAAAAATCAGATAGAGGAGGAAGAAGACCTGCATGGATGGGCAAGAAGTTCCTGAAGAAAGTCTCCTGGAATAAAGAAGTTCACAGTTTGTGGAAGAAGGGAC
>NW_009963084.1:0-608 GCF_000747805.2 Chaetura pelagica | reverse complement strand
GGCCTTCTTGGCCACAAGGGCACACAGCTGGCTTGTGGGTCATTTACTATCTGTCAGGACTCCTGGTGTTACTAGAATATGAGCATAGTAGCTATCTCTATAATGTGTCTTTCCCAGTGCAGAAGGTGCTGGCTTTGCTTATGTTTTTGTTTTCACGCACTAATCTTTTATCTTTTTTTCAGTCTTAGGAGTGTTGAAGAGGAGTTTTGTGCGTGTGTTTATACTGAGCTTCATAACTAGTTAAATGTCGGGTCTAGTACGTTTGAGAAAGTGACATTTATTATTTTTTGTGTATCGCAGTATTTCAATAATGAGAAATATGAAGCCCAACGGTATGATGAATTCTTGAAGACGTATGAAAGGGCCTCCCTGAAGACTACCTCAACTTTAGCTCTCCTCAACTTCGGGCAGAGCGCAATATTTAGCGTTGGCTTAACAGCCATCATGGTGCTTGCTAGCCAGGGCATTGTTGCAGGTAACTCATCTGTCTGTCAGCTAAAAATGACTCTCCTTTACCTTAATTAATCTGTAAGAGAGGTGTGTTCATTAAATTATGGTTGATGTGACAGTTCATTTTGAGACTTTTTGCTTGAGAGTTTTGGGTATTT
>NW_009963083.1:0-608 GCF_000747805.2 Chaetura pelagica | reverse complement strand
CTTCTCTGGACCCTCTCCAGCAGCTCCATGTGTCTCCTGTGCTGGAAAGAGCTGTGTGGAGCTTGTCTCCAGCCTTTTTACTGGAGCTCTAAGAAAAGCAGTTAAGGCTCTGCCATACCAGGCAGTGGTTCCACAATTTGCAGTCACTTCCAGAATTTACAGTCCTACTAGAAACATCTCCATGCTTTATTTTGGGGGTAGAAGCTGCAAATTCTAGTCCTCATGAAAGATACTAAACAATGCAATCACCCTTTCCTTCAGATGCAGTTAAAACCAGAGCCTTCTCTGTGTTTGTGCTTGAAAATTGTTCATTTGAATTTGTATTTATTATTCTAATAAAACATCTAAAATTAACAGTTCGCTTTTGTCCTTTCTCTGACCAGTCATCCAGAGGTAAGAAAGGAGTATTGCATTAATCCTCAGCACCTGGAGATGCTTACAGTTCTTTCTTTGGCTTAGATAGCAAGTAAATTTGGCATGTTTTATCTTAATTTTGTTTGCCATAGAGCATAGCTATGGACAATATATGTCTGTGCTCTTGGGAGTCCCTGGATGAGCTGGAAAGGCTGTCTAAATAGCAGTGCTTCAAAAAGAAATGTGAGAAAAAA
>NW_009963082.1:0-608 GCF_000747805.2 Chaetura pelagica | reverse complement strand
TTTTTTTAATATTAAAGCAGTGCATCCTCATTCTTACAAAGCAAAGGGCTTGATGGCACAGTTATCTAGTTTATTAGCTACTATCTGGCCTACTTAAGATGTGAAAACCATTCTTCAAATAGTATGAATTCATGCAAAAATAAAGTAAGGTTAATGTTTATTTTATGTCTGGCACTTTGGAAAAATAAAAAATAAAAATGGACCAGACCAGGATGCCAGATGAAGGGGATAAGAGGTGAAAAATGAGTTTATTTCAGCACAGTCCTGTCTCTGCTAATGCTGCTCTTCCTGGTCTGTGCACTTCTGTGAAGCTCATCTCAGACTCAGCTGAGTAAATAAATAAAAACATGAATCCTTCTTACTCCTTACATATATTTATCACACAGAGAACTCCCTGCCTCCATTTTGCTTCCCAGTCTCAGCTTTATTTAGATGTGTAATGAAATCTCTCCCAGCTCTAGGTTGCATTGGCCAGGAAAAGGCCAGAAGTGAGCGTGACAACTTCACCAAAGCCTCTGGCAGGGGCAGAATTCCTGTTTCCTTGTGAAGGTTTTGCCTTTGGATAACTCTGGAGCTTTGCAAAATGCTCACATAAAGTTTCTCATAAA
>NW_009963081.1:0-608 GCF_000747805.2 Chaetura pelagica | reverse complement strand
TCACTGAAAAAAGCCTGGCTCTGTCGTCCTGGCATTCGCCCTTTACGTATTTGTAATAAACTCTCATCTTTATCTGATGTGACTCTCACTTTAAAGTGTCAGAAGATTATGCCTTTTGTAATCAGAAGTCAGTGAATTGCTCAAACATCTGTCCAGGCTGTGCTGATGGTATTTGGTGTGATGTCAAGAATCATAATTGTGAAGAAAACTAGGAGGTCTACAAGTCCTATGGCAGAACAAATTAACAAAGAAAAATCTCCTCAAAAGGAAAGGTTTTGTAGTGTAGCTGAACCATTTCTTATCTTGAATAATGCCAGCTTCTTTCCCTGCTTGAAGTTATCTTGACAGTGCCATTTCCAGTGTAGGTTGTCCTTTCAGGGCCAATAGTGCTTCGCATCTTTTCCCTGTCTCTGGCACCACTCCGAAGGAAAGACAGGAATTTGACAATACAGTAGAGCTCACCGTTAGCATAGGTGAATTTAAAGTGATCACTGAAAGATTTTCAGTTAAGCCCCAAAAAAGCTACTAAAGACCAGTGTCGTTTGAAGTCATTTTTCCCCTGTGGTTTAGTCAGGGGGAAAGGCTACATCCTGAAAAATGGAAGAGGA
>NW_009963080.1:0-608 GCF_000747805.2 Chaetura pelagica | reverse complement strand
GTTCCCTTTCCCAGTTAGAGGGCATAGGAATAGGTGGGCTAGTGCCTCCTGACTCTGCTGGTGACAAGTGACAGTCTTTTGGAGAGATGCTCAAGGCAGCCCCAGTGCCAGGACATCTCCTGACCCAGAAGTCAGGTATCTGAACACTGAACAGCAGGGAGGGAATAAAGGCAGGCAGAAGGACATGAACATGAGAATTAAAGAATTAAAGTGTTAAATGGGAAGAGGGAGATGAGGTGGCATCTGCCAAGAGGGAAGCAGGGAGCAAGTGCCCCATGATTGCATTTAAAATTCAAATCAGCCCAGAACTGAGCTATCACATGACCACAGCACAAGCAGGGAGGAACAGCAGTAGCAGAGGGTAAGATACAATCACTTGGGCTATAATTGTCAGGATCAAGGAACACTATAATTCCCAAGGGCTGCTGAGAGCCAGAAGTGACACCCCAGAGCAGGTCTCCCCTGCCAAGGTGTTTGTCTAGGGCTATCACATTATCAGTACATTATTTCTACTCAAAATGACTCAACATTTAGTGTGGATAGTCAAACAGGCCTAGAGAATAATCATCTGGAAACTCCCCAGTGCTCAGACAAGTTTCCATCTTAAA
>NW_009963079.1:0-607 GCF_000747805.2 Chaetura pelagica | reverse complement strand
TCCCTGGAGGTATTTAAAAGACATTTAGATATGACACTTAGGGACATGGTTAAGTGGTGGACTTGGCAGTGTTGGGTTTACAGTTGGACTCAATGTTCTTAAGGGTTTTTTCCAACCTAAATTATTCTATGACTCTAACTTGCTGATTTCACTGCACGAACTTCTCCCAGGGCAAGTGGCCTGAGTTAAGCTGGTGGAACAGTTGAGGCAGTGATCCTGAAAACCATGCTGAGAAATAGAGAAGTGCAAAAGAGGGAAGAAAACAGTTTAATACTGCTACCTGTATAGCCTGCATGGCTGCAGCAAATGTTTCAAAGGCAGGCATATTTCCACTGGCATGACTCCCACCCCATCCTGCCTGTTAGGGCAGATTCCAAATTGATGCCAGCCCTCATTCACACAGCTTCTTCTACCAGTGCTTCTTGTTTCCAGGTACGTTCTAAACATTGATCCTAGTAGTTCTTTTTCCATTTGAACCACAAGTACTTTGACTTTGATTATTTTTCTTTTTCATTGATGTTCAAGGCCAAGTTGTATGAAGCTTTGAACAACCTGGTCCACAGGGAGGTGTCCCCACCCATGCAGGCAGGTTGGAACTAGATGATCT
>NW_009963078.1:0-607 GCF_000747805.2 Chaetura pelagica | reverse complement strand
GGGGAGGCACCATCCCTGGAGGTGTTGAAAAAACAGGTGTACATGGTGCTACAGGAGATGGTTTAGTGATTAGGGGTCATAGGGTGGATGGTGGTACTTGATGATCTTGAAGGTGTTTTTCTACCTTGATGATTCTATGATTCTATATTTATCTATGTCTAGGAATATTATTGTCCATTTATTGCAGCAACCTGTTGAGGCCTCAGTCAAAACCAAGCCCTGCTCATGCTGGACATGACAGCAATAAATACTGTGAATGCAAATGTTGTCCCAAGAACTCCAGTGGACTAAAGAAAAGAAACACTGCCATTAGCACTTTACAGAAAAGAAACAGAAATGGAGAAATTAAGTTCCTTGGTCAAGGCCTGTGGGAATCCTGTAGATGACAGTTTCACCCTGAAGAGCACATTCAGCACAAAACCACTGCACTGATGAAATAGTCAGATGAACACACAATTTCAAATGTTCCTTGACATTATTGTTAGAATAATACCTTTCTCTACCTGAATGATGGTAATGTGGAAAAAATAAAGTTTGTATCAGCTGTATGTGAAACAGTAAGTATAAACAGAAAAACTAGAAAAAAAAATAATTACTTCAATGAGAA
>NW_009963077.1:0-607 GCF_000747805.2 Chaetura pelagica | reverse complement strand
TGCTCAATAACAGCTTGTTGTTACTGGGTTTCTATCTCAAAATTCTTACCTAGCCTCCTATTTCAGTGAGGAGTGTTAGAAAGCAGGAGGGTTTGGAAGTTCCGAATGAATGTTGTTCAATAGCATGCCTCTTAGTGCTTACCAGTTTTATTGCTTAGTTACCTCCCTCCCTAGGGATCAACACAAGGCCCTGTTAACCCATCCTCTATTGTTTTTTCCTGCTGCTTTCACATGCAAATGGTACCATTAATAATTAATTCACAGCAATCTTAATATTTTCACTCCAAATCTCTATGTTATAAATCAAAGTAATAAACCTATATGTGTGTTTAGCTTCTCTAAGTCAATGTAAAATGGAGTCTTTTGCAAAATCCCTATGAACTGACATTGTCTCAGAGGTAAATAGCTACTACTCTAGCAGACTAATACTGTATCTGTATCCTTGTGTTGTGCCAAAAGTGGGGTCCATCACCTGCAGTGCAAGGAGCCAATCCACACACAGTTGAGGTATTTGTTTTACTATTCAGTTCTTTGCAGAAAAGGTAGCAGGGGGGTATTCCACAAAGCAAGCTTAGCTTCCTGAAACACAAGTGCTACCTTTATACTT
>NW_009963076.1:0-607 GCF_000747805.2 Chaetura pelagica | reverse complement strand
ATTCTATGATTCTATGATTCTATGATGATTCATTGCTAGTAGCCTAAACAGAGATGAACTTTTAGATTTTAATATTGGTTAGGCAATATACTTAAACTCTGTAAGTCTCACTTTGTAGGTTCCAGCATGTGATGGACTTCAGCTTAATATTTATTTTAGTATTCAGTATGTAATATGCTAATAAGAAAACCAAGTGATTCATAAAAATAAATCCTTTCCCCCCGCCCCCCCCTAAAATAAGCCTCCTTATAAAAGCAAATTTTAATCAAAAACTGTACATCAGAACTCTGACCTGGCCAACTGCCCAAGCAATGACTCTGCCCAGCAACAGTCTCTAAATATAGAAAAAAGAAACTAGCCGGTGCTAAAATACATTGTTTGTCCTTGGCACATTCTTTGAATTAATTAAGAATTAATTTGGCCTTTTGAATTGTCATAGGAATCCTCTAATATATGCATGATAATAGTAGTGAAGTAGTGTAATAGATAAAAAGAGCAGTGATAAAACAGGTATCTAAAGCCTCTAATTAGATTAAAACAAGATCTGTAATGCTGTCTATATACCTATGTGTTACCACTTTCAAGTATTTTGCTTTATGAAGGAAGA
>NW_009963075.1:0-607 GCF_000747805.2 Chaetura pelagica | reverse complement strand
CAGCCACAGCTCCCCTGGGCAACCTGGGCCCAAGTCTTCCAGGTCCCTTGGGTTTTGGGGTGCAGGAGGTGACCCCCTGCCCCCTGCCTGTTGCAGGAAGCTCTACGTGCTGCTCTCTGTGCTGCTCTGCCTCCTGCTCACAGCCCTCGTGCTCTTCTTCCTCTTCCCCCACTCGGTGCTGGTGGAGGATGACGGGATCAAACTGGTCCGGGTGTGGTTTGACCAGAAGAACTCCCTGGTCCTTCTGGCCATCACGGTAAGGTTGGTCCTTCCTGAGGGGATCCAGCCTGGGCTGAGCTCCCCAGAAGGTCCCTGCTCCTCACATCCTTCCCCCTCCTCCCATCCAGGCCACCCTACGGATCAGGAATTCCAACTTCTACTCGGTGACCGTGACCAGTTTGACCAGTCGGGTGCAGTACATGAACACTGTGGTGGGAGCCCAGCAGATCACCCAGGTCTCCAACATCCAGCCACGCAGTGACAAACTGGTACCTGCCTTGGTTTCTGCTCAAGGAAATCAGCACCAAAACCAAGCCTGAAACCCAGGGGGCTGGTGATGGTTGTGGAGCCCTGGGGTGGGTTGGAGGGACCTTGAAGATCATCCAGT
>NW_009963074.1:0-607 GCF_000747805.2 Chaetura pelagica | reverse complement strand
CACAACAACAACAACAACAAAAAAACAACCATAGGAGCAAAGCAGCAGCAGATAAAAATACTCAAAAGGGGAATATCAAAACAGTACAGCAAGGAAAATCCCCCATTGCTAGAACTGAAATTTATGTACAATATACAGAATCTAAATCAGACTGCTTCCCATACAAACACGTTTGAACCCAGCCAAGTGAACTTTCCTGACATATATACTTCCCCCAAGCCCTTCCCCCCTAAGACTGCAGGGCTGAAGTGCTGAGGCACGTCCCCTGCACACTTATGAAACCTTTATCACTGTAAATCTTTCAGAACCTCAGTAACATTGGCAAAACATCTCTCTGAGAGATGGAACAGAGTACTGTGGAAGATGATACAAGACAAAATAGCTCCCACAGTGTGTTAAAACAATTAATTCAACTCTTAGCCCCTTTCTGTACAAACTGTATTTAGTGCATTTTACTACTACAATCAGAATTTGCTGCTTCCCATGCTGTATCAACCATGAGGTGACAGAACCTGGCCTCATGGCTTGGGAAATCAGCTTCAGTGTTTGCTGAAGATCCTGCTCCATCTTTCTGGCAGTCAGTATTTACAGTTATGTATTTTTTTTT
>NW_009963073.1:0-607 GCF_000747805.2 Chaetura pelagica | reverse complement strand
TTTTTGTGGGGGTTTTTTGGTGGAGTGTGTGGAGTTGGTTGTGTTTGTCTGGGGGGTTTTGTGTTGATGGTTGGACTCAGGTGATCTCAAAAGTAATTTTCAACTATGACAGTTCTGTGATTCAGTGATTTTATATATATATTTCCAATTCCGAAGCATGGAGAGAGCCTGCTGGAAAGGGAGGGTTGACTGGTGGGGTGGAAACCACCAGTGATGCCCAAGGCATCATGCCCAAGATCTGCTACCTCCCTGAAACTCATACGTCGGTATTTACAACCTTGCAGCACACTGGGTGCAGTGGGATGCCATCCTGCTTGAGGAAACAGGCTTAGGGTTTGGTCATCCTGATTTTTGTGACATCAGGAAGTCAGAGCAGTGGCCCAGGCTGTCTGCTGGTGAGGTCTTTGCGGATTGCTTGGTCATTTGCTTGGAAATACTCCCATGTGGCTGAAATCTTACTTCTAGGGAGGGGGTTCTTCATGTTTACGGGGAGATGGATGTTTCTGGCCAGGAGAAGGCAGTGGGACTGCTGGGGTCTAGCTTTCTTCTGGGGAAAGCAGTTCCTTAGTGCCAGCCTGGAAAGAAGCAGGGAGTAGTTTTGGATTAG
>NW_009963072.1:0-606 GCF_000747805.2 Chaetura pelagica | reverse complement strand
CTCCCTGCCATGGGCTGGGACACCACCCACTTCAACACAGTCTCTTCTTGTATTTTACCTGACTCAATATTTTGCAGTCTCAAAAGTATCAAATGGAAGAAACATTCTTGAAATCAACCCACACAAGCTATAAACAACATTCAGAGAAAAAGAATCATCGTATAATCATAATTTAGTGGTAAGCTACAGTCTGTTCTGTAAGAAGTGAAAGCAGCTAAAGACACTGAATAACTCATTCCGAGAAAATGATTCACTGAAGTCTAGCACAAATAATAAATTTACAAGTCCACAAAATTGAGAGAGAGTATATTGTACTTCTTTCACAGCAACTCCTTGCTTATGTGAAACTTGCTTGTCTGTGAAATTCTTTCTGCAATAGTGACAGTCTAAAGGGCTTGTCATGTACAGCATCTGCTTTCTGTAACCCAACTGCACTATTCCAGTTGTCTTTCTCACTGACTTAAATGAGGAAAGAATCAAGCACATAGTCATCACTGTGTTAACAACAGTACTTTCCTGTGTCAGGAACTATAGTCTGCAGTTTTGTTCTTTAATTATGAATTGACGTGCCATAAGTAAAATGTCCTGGTTTGAGCCAGGATGAAG
>NW_009963071.1:0-607 GCF_000747805.2 Chaetura pelagica | reverse complement strand
TAGCATCATAGAATGGTTGGGATTGGAAGGGTCCTTAAAGATCAAGACTGGACACATTAGAGGGGATGAGGAAAACCATTAGACTTATAAACAAGAAAGTTAGCCCTGAGGATAAGCAGTGCATCCCTGTTGAATGGTAGGCTGAAGGCATCTACCAAAGATAAAACCCTAGTGAAACACAATCCAAGGCCAAGTAAAACACACGCATCTGCTAAGCACCAAATTGGCTGGTGGCCTGAAAAATTCAGGTCTTTAAACCAATTAATAAACTACACTTCATCAAAGTACCTTTGGTAAAGAACTCAGCTACATGTCCTCCGAGCAGGACTGCACCCAGTACAATGTTAATCTTGTCTGGATGGCAAGAAATGTAAATGAAATGTGCACTGAAATGTAAATGCTCACTGTATCCTCATGCAGAGTATAATGTCCCCAAAATTCTTCCTCCCCACTGTTCCTGACTGATGAAGAAGTGAGAAATAACTTGCTAATGACTGAGGAGGAATCGAGTACAATGAAGCACCACAGGGCACATATAAACATCATTTATTTGATCACAGAATCACAGAATTGTCAGAGTCAGAAGGGACCTCTAGAGATCATCTAG
>NW_009963070.1:0-607 GCF_000747805.2 Chaetura pelagica | reverse complement strand
TCAAGGTGTGCAACTCCACACACTGAGAACATGCCTCAGTCACTGGAAGGAATAGTCCTGCTGTTTCAAGGACAGCATCATCATGCCTTTCCTGCAGCAGCAAGTAGACTACAAACAGATGGGATGCAGTTTCTGTCTCATGTGACATCTTTTATATTCTTTTTTTTCCTAATCCAATCAATAAGGAGTAGGTCCTGAAAGGGTTAGTTTCTCTTGGAATATAATAGTAATAGTGTACAGTAGCATTTAACATGTTCTGGTACAAGCAGGAAGCTCAACACACTTTAAACCCAAACTGAGTAAAAAGAAAAAAAGAAGACTGAATTATTCTCTTTAACATAAGTCATATTTTCTATGTATCAGATGCTTGGCTGGCAGCATTCTAACATAAACTTGTCATCATTTAGGAAATTGCAAGGAAGGCCTTCCTGGGACCAAATTGGAAATTCTGATGGAAATATTTCAGTATGGAGCAGCCGAAACGTGGAATCAAACCATGATTAGCACTCATTCAAAAGAAAGGAAACCCTCTCTCACCAAAAGCGTACCTGAGCAAAGGGAGAGAACCTGACCAGACTTAAGGCTATGCCAATAGAAATAAGAAAAA
>NW_009963069.1:0-607 GCF_000747805.2 Chaetura pelagica | reverse complement strand
AAAAAATCACAAAATACACATAAGAACTGCTTGTTCTCTGAAAAAGAACATTATGAAAATTAAATTACTTATGCTCAAGTTCACTCAACAAGGAAATTACTTTTCAAGCACTTCACAACAGCTAGGCTGCTGTGTGTACTGACTGTGTGCATGTGCACACACATAGTAAATGCCTTTGGGTATACTGTGCATGCCCAAGTCAAACATGGGTCAATTTAACAATGTGTTTTCTGTACTAAAAGATATCACTTCTCAGTTCAGAGACTACCAGTCATCAAAATATAAAGTAAGGAATAAGAGAAACCAATTAAACTAGATTGACAGAAGACTCATGAAGGCTGATGCCAATGTATGCACTGGTAGGAAAACAGAAGAGTGTTTATTAAGCTATGAAAATAAGGGCATGATTTGATTCTAACAAAAGGAAGTGTTCTGATTGTATAGGGCTTGATTATAGTGATGATAAAGTCAAATGTTTATGGTAGGGATGAAGGGGAAGGTGAATAAGGCACATACTGTGCTGAGAGTCTGTTACAGATCACCCAACCAGGACACAGAGGCAAATGAAGTGTCCTGTAAGTGACTGGCTGAAGTCTCACTATTGCCA
>NW_009963068.1:0-607 GCF_000747805.2 Chaetura pelagica | reverse complement strand
AGACTGATGAACACTCATTTCCAGTTAATTTAATAGGATATATGCTGGAAAAGGGACTCCTGTATACAGTACATTGAACACAATCTCTTATGTTTTCTTTGTCCAAGTGGCTGGTCTGTTCTAGTGAGCCTCTTTGTTAGCAGATCCCAAATACTATGTTTGTCAGAAGAATGTAGCTCTTCAGGGGCTCCATGTGCAAGGCATGGGATGTGCTGCACTTCAGCCATCAGGCATCCACAACATGCTACCAACTCGTGTTGGCTGAGGAACCCAGAGTCTTACCTGGTCTGGGACAAATGGAAGAGGTGACCCTCCATCCAGAGAGATAAATCAGCAAAGTTCCCTTGATTTTGGTGGTGCCACAATGATTACAGTCCCTGATAGTCTGAGTTTCAGATCAATTGACTGTAGAACCATTGAAGCAATAGCACAATGAAGGAGTTTTTCGGGCAGTAACACCAGCATCAGACTTTAAACTGAGAAGTGAAATTTCATAAAATCATACAGACAAACTGCATAAGTCTTAAGAAAACCCAGGAATTCTGGATGTCATGGTTGTGCTCTCCCTTCTCAATACATTATCATCTGAATGTATAAGGAAAAAAAA
>NW_009963067.1:0-606 GCF_000747805.2 Chaetura pelagica | reverse complement strand
CAGCCGCTGGGCTGTGCTCGTGCTGCCACCGTGCGGCCAACCGTGGTACTGCAGCTGCGCGGCGCCGCTGGGACGGGCAAGGTTTCGCAAAGGTCTCTGCTGCCACCTGCTGCCCAGGATCGGTACTGCACGTCACGGTCCGTGGTCTTGCCCTCGGTGGGCGCGACGTTCCCTGCCCGCCCTGAAACTGTGGGGTCCCCCTATGGGCGTGGCCGGGGGGAGCTCTGGTAGCAGTGATTGGTGCGAGCACCTCGGACGAAGGGCCTGGGGTTAAGGGTCTAGAGTGATGGGTCAAGGATTCACGGTCTAGGGTTAAGGGCCTTAACGTTCCCGGTCTAAGATGAGGTTTTAGGGATAAAACTCTAGAGTTAAGTGTCTAGGGTGAAGGGTCTAGGGTTAAAATTCGAGGGAAAAGATGGGAGGCTTTAGGGTGTAGGTTAACAAGCCAGGGCTAGGGTTAGTTAGTCACGGTGAGGGTCAATGACAGGATAGGGTTAGTTTTAGCGTAGGGTTAGGGGTCGTGTTAGGTTTAGGGGGAGGGTTAGGGTTGGGTTGGGGTTTTCGGTTAGCGTTAGGGGTTAGGGTTTAGGGTTAGGGTTTTGGGTT
>NW_009963066.1:0-606 GCF_000747805.2 Chaetura pelagica | reverse complement strand
TTTTTTTTTCCAATTTACTCAGTATACTCTATGAATGTCAAACTCTAAACTACATTAGCAGGATTTATTATTGCTTGCCCAGACTTATCCTCAAGAAATATGGAAATAGTCATGAACTATGGTGAACCAACTTTAAAATACTGATGTTTTCAGGGAAGCAGAGGAAAAATGATTTTTTCAGGCTGTGTCCATGGTAAAATTACTGTGAGTTTGATAGTGCATTAAATCTGGTAGGCATGTAAGGATCATGTTTATCAAGACATATAAAACCCACTCTGCCCTTGCCATTTCTTAACTGAAAAGCATTTTAGTTAAATGTTGTTAGAATTAATTCAGAGTGAAGTGGGGAAGGACGTAGGCCAATGATGACAAAATCACTGATTTCAGCCAAGTAAAGATTTCACCTGGCCTACATTCTTTAGAAAACACAGCTATTAGAGGTACGAGGCCTCAGAAATGCCTTTGCAAGGTTATCTGTCTTCAAGGTGTACTCTTCCCTCTGGTCCTCCCAAAAAGACAGGAATAGTGACTTATTATTCTAAAATGGGAATTAAAGTAAAGTATATCCTGATACTGCTACCTCTTGACAATTCCCTAAAAAAGTCT
>NW_009963065.1:0-606 GCF_000747805.2 Chaetura pelagica | reverse complement strand
TTTTTTTCCCACTGGTGTGGCAAGGAAAGAAAAAAACAACAAACCTTAGGAGAACACTGCAAAATTTCCTGCTCTCCCCTTCATTTCTAAACAATATCTTCATTGTGTTTACATTTGTTTTCTATAAAATATATTGCCAGTTTTCCAGAATTCCCTACCAGTCCGTTACTGCTCCCTCTTCTCCTGTTTTCCCAATGACAGATGGTTGCCACTAACAAAGTTTCCAGAAAGTAACTGGGATGCTCCAAGGTCCTTACAAGCAGCATGGGAATAAGAACACAAGGATTTAATTGGTGTTAACGTGGCCAGGTGGGATGAGCTCCTCTTTTTGGCCACTCTTGCCTGGGGTGCACAAGGCTTCTTTCCTTGCTGTTGAGACCACTTTGAAATTGCTGTGGATTGACTTAAATGATACACAAACTTGGTGAAATTTTTAACTCACTTTCCCTGTATTTTTACTCTTAGTTTTGGCAAGAAAACAGGAAAACTTGCATTTTGGCTCAATCTCAGGATTTGTTCTTGATTTTTCTTAGCTTGCCACAGAACAAAAAGGGCCTCTTGCTGTTCCAGTTCTCGTATCTGCAGTGTCAAGACTTCTTAGAATTG
>NW_009963064.1:0-606 GCF_000747805.2 Chaetura pelagica | reverse complement strand
CCCTCCCCAGCTCTCCTGTAGGCCCCCTTCACCTTTTCACTCACCCCAATCCCATAGTTGCCCCACATCTTTAATCCCTCCTTGAGCTTGGGAACAGATCACATTTCTGTCTAAAGTTAAGCAGCCACCAGGGTAAGGAGGGTGACACAAGAGTCACACAAACAAACTTCATTCCATATGGGCCATTTAGCTTTAAGCCACGTAAGAACTGTCCACAGTACACATTCTGTCAGTTCAGGTACTGAGAGAGAGCCACAACGTGGTAAGTACTGCAAAGCAGCTTCAGAAAAGCTTGACAAAATTCTTCCATGAAGTTCTATGTCAGCATTTGCCTTCTCAACCTTTCCATGTACTCTCTACCTAAGAACTCTTGATCACAGTCATGAGACTCAGCTATGCCACCTAGAAAGGGTGAACATATTTCTAACATGAGTGGTATCAAATCATTTGAAGGTAAACTACCTCACAATGGCAACTGAACAGATCAGAACAGGTAAAAGAACAGAGGCTTTGGTAAGTGCTGGCTTTGCAACAGCTAAACTAAGACTATTGTTGCATGTTTATGCCTTAGCAATTCCAAACACAGTCAAACATCCTGTTTATTCT
>NW_009963063.1:0-606 GCF_000747805.2 Chaetura pelagica | reverse complement strand
TTTTTTTTGTTGCCAGACAGTTTCAGTCCTAGTAATAGTACTCAGCTGTACAAGAAAAGTGTTATGAGGAAAACATTCTTCAAGCCACAGATTGCATTGATGATTCTTGTTAACTTGACCCAAATTTAGAATCATAGTTGTTAAGCCACATTTATTCCATAACTTCAACAAATCAAGGTATGGCAAACCACACTATTAGAATTCTTTTTTTAGATAATCCTGCTAAGAAAGATGTTCTAGACAATAGTAATCGTGCATTTTATTTAACTTGCCCAGTCTACTTTTACCTCACTTTAATGATAAAAGAAATCTTGAAAAACACTACTTTGTTTTTAAAACTAGGTTTCAAACCACTGTTATATAATCTACAGAATGGCCCTGAGATGTCCTAGGAAAAGTATAATGCCATTAACTAACAAATCTTAATTTCTTTTGACACATCATTAGACCACGAATACACCACCAATTCTGTAGCAGTTTTCTTGTAGTTCCATCCATTTGCATTCTTTTTCATAGACTGCAAAATAATATAAGACTGAAATATTCAGCAGAATAGCAGTATATGAGCAATATGAGCTCTGAGCAATCTGATCTAGTTGGAGATGT
>NW_009963062.1:0-606 GCF_000747805.2 Chaetura pelagica | reverse complement strand
TTTCCTCATCAGGGAGATGTTTCACTCCCTTTATCATCTTTGTGGCTCTGCCCTGGACTCTTACCAGTAGTTTCCTGTCCTTCTGGAACTGAGAAGTTCCTTATTTCAGTGGGTTTACTCCATCATAAAAGTGGGGTTGCTTAGTGGTGAATCAGCTCTTCCATCAGTCATCACATTCTCCTTCCTCTGAGCAGTGATAAATGTTGTTTCACAGCTGTGTTATGCACTTTTATATATGACAGCTTGTGAAGTAAAACTGTCTTTGGGAAGGCAGGCTGCAAGCTTAAAGACAAAAAGATCATATGCAGCATGAAATTAGGAAGGGACCATGTGCAAATCTGCTGCCTGGGGCAGCTCATCTGAAAACAAACCCCAGCACCAGCTTAAAAAACTGTTGTTTTCATTGTTTCAGATTGTAGCTGTTTTTTTGTTGCTTCTCAGTTAGAAAAAACACTTATTTTCTTCATAGTATTATAACTTTTGTTCGAATCATCTATATAATTTTAAAGGTGATGGCAGCAGCTCTCAGCTTGTCACTGAAGTTGCCTTCAGTAGGTTAAATCTTTTATCATACTCTGAAAACATGATCATTCAGGAAGAGCATTA
>NW_009963061.1:0-606 GCF_000747805.2 Chaetura pelagica | reverse complement strand
CAGTGCAGCCACATCAGCATAGAGGTCCAATAATGATTTCTAGCTCTTCAGAGAAGCAGAGCTGATCCATCTAACAACTACAGTGCTGCTGCCATCCTGCTCTCAGGTTATGGGCTGGTACCACTTTGGAACACGGGTCTGTGTGATATTTATTTTCTTTGGATCAGTTGGAGGAACTCAATGCAACACCCAGCACTCAGCAGTGTGGATTGACATTCCTGTAGGCTCTGCAGGTGAATAGGGAAAAGTGGGAGTGTTTCTAGGACTCCAAATAAAAGTAAGAACTAGTTGTTAAGTCCTTGACATGTCCTTCCCTTTCTGAAAGCTCATTTTCTAGATTTCCTCCTAAATTCCAAGGGAATTTATGGAATATATTCTAAGGAGGGTGTAGGTTTACCCTGAGCTATGCCCCTAAGATGATTTTGCATCTTGCATGCACATCTGATGTTTCTTGGGATCCTGTATTGCTGGACTTTTCCTAGAGGAAGTAGTGACTGAATTATTAATGACCTTCCTTTTTTTAGAAGACTGAGCTGAGAGAGAGAATTGCTTTGAAAATATAGTGGAAACCTGGATTTACTGAAATCTATTTGTTTTTTGTTTTTT
>NW_009963060.1:0-606 GCF_000747805.2 Chaetura pelagica | reverse complement strand
ACACACACACACACAGCTTGCCCTGTTCTTTTCCTCTAAGCATCTCTTTTTCATAGAGACAAAACCCTGCACTAGGTGGACTTCTTATTGATGAGCAAATAAGCACTCCCTGTGGTCCACTTAGGCCTGTATTACTCTTTGCAAAGTATCTCAGACACACCTTTTAGTACATGACACTGACTTTTCATCAGGAAATGGGACATTTGAAGGGCCACGCGTATCTTGTTTTGTTCTCATATGACAGATCTTAGGCTAGATGTCTTAATCATAAGCCCCTCCATGTGCAAAACTACTTGTCTGAACAGAAACACAGACTTCCTGGTTGCTGTAAAGGAAGACTAAGTGGATAAATCGAGTTTACTTTGCCAAAAAACTATTGAAGATGAAAAAAAGACCACTGGACTATGTAAGGTGAAAGACAACTAATATTAGAAGTAGTTCATAGCTTATTCCTGTGGGAGATGGACATTCATAGAAATCGAGTGAAGGCAGTACCATAATGCTTTTCATTTTCACTGAAGTAAGCATTTGAAGCACACTAGGTAAGCACAAGGGTAATGTTAAGCAATATAATATGCGTAGTCCTGTCAAAGTGATAAAAAAAAA
>NW_009963059.1:0-606 GCF_000747805.2 Chaetura pelagica | reverse complement strand
TCTCTCTTTCTCCCCACTCCATTTGCAAAGGGTGGGTAGCAGCCTCCAAACAAAAACCTTAAATTGGGCATTTTCATAGAATACCAACAACTTACTAGCATAAACACATTAACTTCACATATGGCTAGCATTAAACATCCTACCAACAATGGCTGGACAGTAGCTGAAAAGATGGGTAAAAAGAGACAGCCTGACAACTGCAGAGTATAAACAGGACAGAAACCCCTGCCTCGTAACTACAGGGAACAGGTTAATTATTGTCAAGATTGTGGAAATATCGCTGATATGTTTCTAACAGCCTTCCTTGGTTATGTCTCGGTGATGATGAAAGATACATTATGGCATATTAATAAAAATTTACCACTCAGCTATTGAAAATGTAAAGGACTCTCCCACAGAAATAGTAAATGGATTTATCTAACCCTTTCTTCTTTTCTTCTTATGTCCTACCACAAAGCTGAGCAGTGGGAAGCAGTGCCATCTAACCTAGTTTGGTATATTGAGGAGTGCCTACATTACCACTGAGTATTGTTTCCAAGCCCATCTCTAAACTGTGCTAACTGTCCCTTGTCACTGCAGCTGGATTCAGAGAGGTCTCAAAGCACA
>NW_009963058.1:0-606 GCF_000747805.2 Chaetura pelagica | reverse complement strand
CATGAATGCCTCTGCTGTGAATCCAGACAACCGAGAAGTTTATTTAACTTCTCAGAAATATTGTCTGGATATGTATCTGTAATCCTTCTGTTACACTATAATACTACCCCAAAACACATAAGACAAAGGGGAAAGAGCCAGAAATAGAGACATTGATACACACAAAAGGAAAGGAAAAAAGGAAAACCAACACAACCAGAAACCCAGAAACAATGACTATCATCACCAGCTCTCACAGGCAAGAAAACCTGTATGTCCTTCTGCTATCCACAAAGTGGCAGAATCAGTCAGTTTATAAATTCAGTGAGGTGGAAGGATAAATTCTCTCACACCTAACACCTGCTGATGCACAGGCTGGGCACAAAGTAAAAGGTAAGCTATGTGTCCTAAAAGTTAAAAATCTTGTTTCTTAATAAGAATATAAGCAGGATATTTCACTCACTCTCTGTAGAGAGACCTTGTGTTTTAAACACAATGCTAAAGTTGCTGTTTATAGCATGATACAAAACCAGTGATACTCAGCATAATTTTGCAACTCTTAATTGTGCAGTTTCGTGCTGAAGGAAACTATTTAAATCCCACAGCACAAAAGCTGAAATATTGAAC
>NW_009963057.1:0-606 GCF_000747805.2 Chaetura pelagica | reverse complement strand
CCATTCTGTGATTCTATGATTCTAAGTTTTCAGAATTTATTTTGATTTCTTTACAAAACCAAGCAAACTATCACTTATGGAATGCTCAGTACCTGAATGTTTGCAGTCTAGTACTCTTTGTCATGGCTTTACTATATAATGAATACAATATAATAGTAGTATGTCAAAATACACACAATCCATTGCATTTCTTTTACTCAATGAGAAGTAAAATCTCAGGCAGTTAGGTTTTTGAAAGGGGAAAGGTTTTAAGATATTAAATATATCTAAAATAAATTAAAAATTCAGCATCTCTCAATTTTTATATACCATCTACAATGGAGATGAGATACTACCAACATAAAAATAAGTTCTCTAGGAGTATTTTAACATTCTGAATAATCCCAAGATAGCATTCAGAGCTTGGAAATGGCAAGTTTACCATGCTATTCAGTTGAGGAATATAAATACATATGAAAATCCTATGAAGATGGCTACAGGATGAGCATATAACACACATTTATGTTTCAGGTACTCTTGACAAAATACAAAACTAGTTTGCCTTGAAGGCCTCTTTGTTTACTTGAAAAATAAGAACATGGCGTGCTAGGCTGTGATTCAAGTTCA
>NW_009963056.1:0-606 GCF_000747805.2 Chaetura pelagica | reverse complement strand
TCTGGCCTGGTTCGTCTAGTTAATAAGCAGATCAACTGGCATCTAGTACTTTCAAGGTAACCAGTTGACATGTTCTTCCCTTTCTGGCAGTAGTGAATGTATTTATGCTTGCTTTGCTCTTCTCCCCTGTCCCCATTGGTAGTAATACTGAATTAATGTTCTGCTAAAGTCACATTATTCCTTTTGGTGAAGAGGCTTCCATGAGTAGCCTTGGGAAAGAAGGGTCAGTCTGCTACCTAGGGGCTTCCAGGCTGCTTCCCTTTGTTTCATGCAGCTCTCCCTTGGGTCTGAAAGGCCTTCTGGCTCTTGAGGCAAAGTGAGTGGCTTGCAGTTCTCCAGCTCACATCCTCAATTGATCAGTTAATGACCTATAACTTGGCATGTGCTGATCCCTGTGGATTCATCACATGCCAGTTGTAGTGGTATATGATAGGTTCAAAGTCCTAAAGAGACCGTATAACTTCCTGAAGTATGAGAGTTGTTTGTTGCAGATAAAGCAATACGTACCTTTAGATACTGCTCTTAAAAAGTTATCCAAAAGCAACAGCTGATTCTGACCTCCCCTGCAGCAAAATTTTAGGCATTGTTTGTTTTCTTATTGCTACT
>NW_009963055.1:0-606 GCF_000747805.2 Chaetura pelagica | reverse complement strand
AAGAAAGAGGCAGCACTGTGACTTATTGAAACAAAGGGATGAAGAAACACATCCTGCATCCTGGCAAACATTCTGCCAGAAGACAATTCACCTCCCAACTTCATTTGTTTGATTTCATGACACATTTGCCAAAGGGTGTGTGTTCAGTGTGCAGCAAGTGGGGTGAAGGACTTAACTCAGTTATCATCAGAAAAATGGAGAAAACAGGATATTCTTTGACCTTTTCTTTTGAACTTTCAATTCTGTTTTTCAAGCACCACTAATACCTTTAACTGCAACTATTAATGTCTCTAAAGTTTCTCCCAAGATACGCTTCGCTTCACTTCTCTGCCCTGGTAGAACATTGATCTCTAATTTGTTAACACTCAGAGCTGACAAAGAAAATGAAAACCTTTGTGAAAAGGACAAATCTATTCCAAGTTCTTACAGCTATTCAGCCGAGCATCTAATCTGCATGTAATTGTAGTACAGTCTCTAATACAAATGTTCTCAATCTTAAGAGATGCACGTTTAAATGCACAGCTATATTTACGTCTCCTGCTGATGACAAGATGCCTTATCTAAATTATTCCTATTTACAACTTTCCTTCTCAGTCTCATCCTTGT
>NW_009963054.1:0-606 GCF_000747805.2 Chaetura pelagica | reverse complement strand
TCTTCCTCCTCTCACACTGAATCCAACCATACACACCTTGCAATAGCATCATTTGGTGCCTCTGTCATTGTTTCTGTTTCTTGGTTGGTGCAGTCCTGCCAAACCATCTGAGGGACCTCTCTTGACTGAACGTGACTCCAGATCTCCCTCCTTTTTCGCCAGAACATTCTTCCTGGTGTCTAAATTGTCCATTTTTACAATAAAACATGCTTATTATTTCCCTAAACACATCAAGTTTCCCATCTTCCTTCTTTGCAGAAGGCTCCAACACATTTGAAGGCTGTTACATCTCTCTGCTTGATCCACCACATTTCTGTGCTGTCACTGCTGCTGAAGATCCCCCTTGGAAGGTTATATTATTTGCATAAGGCAACCCAATAGTTCATGCAGACTAGTTTTAGTGTGAACCAAGCATGAACCCAGCCTCAAAACAAGCTTTTGTGATTGTGCTCATGAAAGAGAAGCTGTGAGGTCAAGCTTCAAGTCCTGAAAATATTTGCCTGCAAATCTTTGGTAAGTTCCTGAGAGAAATGTCTTATATCAGTACAAGTATCAATGCAGTAGTTGGACTAAGCTATTTATTGTTGAGGTTTTGTTGTCTGGATA
>NW_009963053.1:0-605 GCF_000747805.2 Chaetura pelagica | reverse complement strand
AAAAAATGCTTCTACAGTGTTAGTGGACATGTGTTGGATTTTATCAGGAAACTCCTGCAAGACTGTTTGAACTGTGGTTACATACTCTAACTTCAATCTTTGCATGTCTTCCCTGTTGTTGGAAACTCTGTAGCCTGTGCTAGGTTTAGGAGGAGGGAAAATGGCAGTTCATCAGCAATTTCCCTGATGGGAAAAGGCCCTGTGGAAAGGGTGCTTCCTGACTGAAGTACAGAAAACAATGCTTGGGGTTGGGATGTCTGAATGGGAGTAGAGTTTTTTAAACCTATAAAAAGGTTACACACACTGAAAAAGAAGAGTTCTGTTCCTAGCAATAAGTAATGAAGAAAAATCTTGTGACAATGAGCAGACAAGAGTCCTTGCTAAAGAGTGGGGTGTACTGCATACCAAGGTGAAGTGAATGCTGTCTTGAAGAAATACATTCTATCCCCCTCTCTCCTAAAAATCCAATGTGATTTTGGTCAGATTTTAAAACCAGGCATTTTCTGGGTGATCATTTCTTATGCTGTTCAGGACAGTTCTATCTTCAAGGATGCCTTGCTGGTTATCTCTGAACATGCTTGAAAGAGTCCAGCGCAGAGCTACAA
>NW_009963052.1:0-605 GCF_000747805.2 Chaetura pelagica | reverse complement strand
GGATTCACCCCTCTCTCTTTACAAGCAGAACATCCCTCTAGGTGGCTGAGAGCATCTCTAACACCCCAGGCCCAGCAGGATCCAAGCAAGCACAGCCAGGTCACACTGGGCATCACCTCACCTTCTCCCCGTTCTCTATCAGCGTCCGATCCCAGGCGTTCACTTGTGTCGCTTGATGGAGAAAGTGTTTCTCTTGGTCTTCCAGTTCCAGACTCCACTTGTTTATCAGACTCTCCAGCTGGGCATACGTCATCACCGGAGGTGCCCTGAGAGAAGTGCCACCCAGCACAGAACCCCAGGTCAAACACCAAAGCACAAACGGGACAACACACGCTTACGCTTCCCCCTCCAGGTACCACCATCCACTCTCTCTCTTGCCCCAGTCACCAAGTGTCAGTCACTTGTAACTCCACACTCACGTGGGTGCTGTTGTAGTTAGGGCAGCTGTAGAAGTCCCAGCTCCAATGGCACCAGTTGTAGTTAATGGCTTCAGGTTCAAAGCAAAGGCAGGAACTGAAGTGGTGCCTGAGGGGAAAGACTCAACTCAAGCAGCAGAACAAGCAACACATCTGCTGTCCAGAAAACTACGGATAGGTCCAGTGTAC
>NW_009963051.1:0-606 GCF_000747805.2 Chaetura pelagica | reverse complement strand
TTTTTTTATGCTACTTGCTTGGGTTTTAAATGACTGGACAATGGGCTCCAGCAGATTTGGTGCACGGTAGCAAGAAGGGCTTGAAGTCCCAGTGTTTGAGAGGGTTCTAGCTCTGACCTTCATCAAGCTGACAGGTGGGAAGTCTTTGTTTCTTCTAACATAGGTAGAAATCTTTCTAACATCTGGATAATGGCTGAGCTAGTGTGTTTCCTTATCAGCCTGGCAGTCCTGCCCACATGCAGGCTATGGCTTTTGTGTCAGATGGGTCCCATTGAAATGAACCAACTTCCTCCAGCAAATGAGCCTGAAACAAAGCTAAAATGATTGCATGGTGTCATGGAGGTATGATATGGGTTACACCAGAATTCAGTAAGGCATGTGTATGAGGAGATGGCTTGTGCTCTTCAGTAGTGGAAGTAGTGCTAGACAGACATACTTGATAGCTGTTCTGAGAACTCCTTTCCAACATGGAGTCTAACAGGCACTGTAGCTCTCTTTCTCTGAATTCTGAATTTGGAATTTCTCTGCCTCAGAATAGTTCCCCCTAGAAAGTTCATGTCAAGCAAATTAATGTCCTTCTTAGTCTGAGCTTTCACCTATATATAT
>NW_009963050.1:0-605 GCF_000747805.2 Chaetura pelagica | reverse complement strand
CCAGGATCTGCTCTGGAAGGCCCTGCTCATGGTGCTTTGGAGGGAGCTGTCACACCCATTGGCTGTCAACCCCACCAACAAGCTCACCTGGCCCACTTCACTGCTCCCCACTGTCCCCAGACTTTGCTCCAGTCATTCAAAACCTTCTTCCCATTCCCAGGATTTAGGAAATGTACTTTTTAGGAGCATATGAGGAAGAGTGAGGAGTCTTGAGGCAGTATTTGCCCTCACTGCTGGATACGAGGGCATAGACTAAGCAAGAGAAGTGACAACCAAAGTGGGAAGTGATTTTACATGTTTCCCCCATGAAAGCAGTGACAGAGGGAAGGGGCTTTAACCAGCAAACAGCACTAACACCATTATTTTTACAAGAGAGAGCACAGTTTCTCTTCTCTCCTACTGCCAAGCACAAGATGCAGCCTCATTTTATCATCCCAACTCAGGCTGCAGGAAGCAGGACCTGTGGAGCTCTGATAACATTGTAGGAAACCCCAAAAAAGTTAAACCAATTGTTTCAGCCTCAGGCCTCGCCTCAAATAAACCTGCTGAGCTTCTTCCTTACATACAACCCTCAACCACACCACCTTAAAAACAACAAACCCCAG
>NW_009963049.1:0-605 GCF_000747805.2 Chaetura pelagica | reverse complement strand
AAAAAAAAAAAAAAAAGTGCAAAGATAACCAAGCTCAACCTTTTAGATGTTTTGAACTTTCAAATAAAGATCACTATACAATGCCAATAAAGCAGTCAGCTCATCCATTAATCTTCCACAGGATAGTGCATCCAATTCCTAAACAAGCTACCTTTCCTGTGGGGTCTTTTGACCACTAAACATGATGGCATAAAGGATATTCAAAGATAGGCTTTGAATGTGGTTCAAATATGTGGAATTCATCTTACCTCTTTTTAGCCATCTCCAATATAGGGTGGCAAAGCTATTAATTTAGTTTCTATACATAATCAGTAGAGGGTGTGAGAGCTCCCTTCAGAAAGTGATTCATGACATATCTATCTGAAAAGTCTTTTTCAGGAAGTACTCCTTGTTCTTTGCTGACTCTAGAAGGAAGCTTAGGTAGCAAGTTTAGGAACAGCTGCCAATATCTGTATGCTTAAATTAGGTGAAGTGAAGCTGCTAAGTTTGTACACCATTTCGAATGTAAGACTGTACCAGTGTGCTAAGCTAACCAGGGTGTGAGCAGGAACAGCGAACACATTGCAATGCTGGAGAAAACTTAGAATCATAGAATCACAGAATGG
>NW_009963048.1:0-605 GCF_000747805.2 Chaetura pelagica | reverse complement strand
ATATGCAGTTCACAGTATTCATGATAACATGACCTATAACATGTTTGTGTTGTGTTTCTTGAGTATCAGGGTCAAATATTTTTACAGCATCCAGATCTGGAGAGGCGTTTAGATTACTTGGTTTGTATTAAAAGTAGACTTATATTTTAAGAGTTGTTCCAGACTGGCTCTAGTATACCTGACTGAGTTAGGCAAGTAACTTGCAGTTTTAAAAGCAACAACTTTGGCACATTTGTTTTCTCACATAAGCAGTAACACATCCTGTCACTGAACTAAAGAAACACCAGTAAATATTTCCAGTATTGCCAGCTTTGAACATTCAGACAGTTTGTGTAGCAAGGAAATGCCTTACTTAAGTCAAATAAATCCATACTTACACCTTCACCTCTCACATCCACAGTCAAACTGTTCTGGTTGTTGTCTATAAAGCGCCCAGCCACCACAATCTCAGACCCATCATAGAAATGCTTAAAACTGTTTTTTGTTAGGTCTGATATTTCATTTTCTGGGTAGCTTAACTCCACATCCGTGAGCATGGGATTTGACACCTCATCATAAAACCCCTAGAGGATAAGAAAAAAAACCCAAAACACAACACAAAAAAA
>NW_009963047.1:0-605 GCF_000747805.2 Chaetura pelagica | reverse complement strand
CAGCTGGGAACAACGATGCTCTCTATGGTCTGCTTTTTCTGTGCAATGTTTCTTGGAAGCTCAAAGCTGTTCCACCTCTGCTTTGTGGTCAAATAAAGCAGAGATGCCACCAAGTCATTTGCAAGAGTGTCAGGATGTTACCTTGGGCTTTTCTTCTTATCAAATGCTTGGATTGCTTAGTTAAGAAATCAGAGTGACTTCTGGCAGTAAATTTATATAATGAATTAGAGACTCTAAGTTGTTGAAAATTATGTTTGGTCTCCATTTCTCTTTGGAATTAATATCAAAATACTCACTTGCTATTGACTCTCTTTTAAGTGTATTAAAATAGGATGCATTTTATTGAGCTGATCAGTCATGCCATCCAAAAAATCCAGACCACCCCCCCCCAAAAAAATCCCTGAGCAGTGGGACTTGAGTTGGAAAATTTCCTTTTGAAGAGCTCTGGATGTACCAGAGCAGCACTAGCAGACAGCAAGCCTTTATATTCATGGTCTGCTTAACAGAAGCCTATTATTTGGCATTAAAATCTGATTCTATGAAATGGTTAAACACATGTTTAATCATAATGGATTGTGGACCCACCCATGTATATCGTTCTAACA
>NW_009963046.1:0-605 GCF_000747805.2 Chaetura pelagica | reverse complement strand
TTTTTTTTTGCCTGAGCTGAAGTTATCCAGCTTTGCTTCGTTACCATCTAAGGCTCAAAGGCAGGACACAGGAAGGACAAAACAGATTTTCTCCTTCTCACTCTAGGGCTGAACTCTAGGGCATTTAGAGTCCTGTAATGAGAAAGGAAGTTTAGATAACATTAATGAGCAATGTGAGACATGCTTTGTTCCTCTGCCTGCCCAGAAAGTCTGTAGAGTACAAATAAACTCTGTGATTTCAATAAGGAACTCTGAAAGCACAATTGGAGGGATTTTCTTCCTTTTTGCTCGGATGCCATGGATGCCTCTACAGCTGTAGCCCCATCTTTGCCATTTCAATTGTGCAACAGCTTTTCCCATCGAGCTCGATGATGCAAAGCATCCCCTTAATGCACAAATCCTTTTGTGCTGAATTATGTATTTTCTTACCTTTTATTTTAATGTGAAATAGGATTCTAAAAAAATATTATCAACATTCTACTATGGAAATATAGACATCTGCTCGTTTCTAGCTGTAAAGGTTCTGTGAGAAGAAAACTACATTCTTATATCCTGTCTCTGTTAGCTCAACATTTGAGGTCAAAGACAATAGAAAGGGCTTCTTC
>NW_009963045.1:0-605 GCF_000747805.2 Chaetura pelagica | reverse complement strand
CCCCCCCCCTTTTCCCCAGCATCTCATGTGATTTCTATGTTGTTCCTATCCTTCAAGGTTAGTTGCAATTTTATAGTTGTTCATGTGTTACTGGTTTTGAACAGCTTCTGTACACAGGTGGTTCTTCATTAGGGCTTCTACAGACAATGCTGTGTAAGTTGTTGATGAGCTTTCCCATTGTTTTGTTTTTAAGGTTGGGAGTTTCTAACTTGTTCTCACAGCAACATGTCACTCAGGCTTGTATGTATTTCATCTCAGAATATAGGTAAATGGATTTTTTAGGTCCTCAGCTGGTTCGTGTGTTTTGCTCCACCAGGCAACCAAATGGGTTGGCTATAATTGGCATTAAACTGGTACAAGTTCCAGTTAAATTGGTACAAGATCCAGCAGCAGGGAAAGCTTTACTCTCTTGCTCTTTATTATTTTTAAACTTTCAAATCAAACACTGCACTGTGATCTCAGCCTTTTCGTTAACTGGACTATGAGGAAGGAAATGTGATTTGATAATTTGAGTTGGTCACCTTATTTAGATTCTTTGGCTGATTTGCCAGGTAACTACCTATATTTTCTCTGGTTTTGTGGATGCAATAGCAAATTAAATAGGA
>NW_009963044.1:0-605 GCF_000747805.2 Chaetura pelagica | reverse complement strand
TGGGGGTGGTTTGGGCCTGGCTGCCCTGGGCTCTGATGCTCTGGGTGTGGGTGAGGCTGCTTTGCTGGGTCCAGCTGTGCTGCCTTTACTGTTTAATGGTTCAGTTCAAATGCAGGTTTTGTATTTCATGCTTCATTATTTTTGTCTTCCCCACTGTGTGGCCATTTGTAAACTGAAGGTGAATTGCACAGTGTGTTCCTCCCAGGCACACGAGGAGGACAAATATTGAGGACAATTTGACGCATTTTCCCGTTTGATACATTTGTGATGTCTGAGTGCTCCTACAAATCAAGTTCTGGCATTTTGGCAGTTGGGCTGATCTGGCTGCACTCCCAAGTGGGGCTGGGGATCTGCTTCCCTGTGTCCTGCTCCTCTGTCCCAGAGAGATGTCCTCCTGAAAAATGTGCCCCCTCTGCTGCTGTTGTCAGGGGAGGGAAGGAGCTTCTTGGCTCTCCTGAAATTGGGCTTGACTGTCCCAGCTTGTTGGCCCTGCCCTGAAGTTGCCACCATGTGAACTGACTTGCACCACACACTTTTTCTGGTACTCTCCCAGCTTTGGCTGGGAGTATCAGGCCATGAGCAGTATTTTGGATGAAATACCTTGT
>NW_009963043.1:0-604 GCF_000747805.2 Chaetura pelagica | reverse complement strand
GGATCTCTGCCATGGAGGAAGATGACATACTGACCTGATCATGACTTTCATGTGCATCTTCTAACCCCTGCAGGAGTGAGGTCCCAAGTGCACATGAATGCAACCAAACCTAACTGAGAATGAAAATCTCATTTCTGCATTAGGCTTTAGGATTTGAAAAATTCAGATAGATGTTTTATTTCTTCATTACTGTCTCCTTTAAGATTACTGTTTTTCTGAAAAGGGAGCCATCCTTGATTCTGTTAGTACTAAATGACCATCCTGTGCATAAATATCAGTCACAGATTTCAATTTTTTTTATCTAACTTGCTTGTAATGACCTTCTTTTTCATTTGCTGTTGCAGGTTCCTACCAGCCAAAAGAAAGAAGGTGTTTATGATGTGCCAAAAAGTCAACCTGTAAGTGTAAGTATCTTCCCTGTGTATATGCAGTAAAGGAGATGTGCTTCCCAGCTTCTCCTACTCTCATTATTGTGTGTAATACTTGGTATGTTCCTCGTGATGGGAATCTTATCAATGATCTGTGTGGGTTCATTGGGTGGGTTCAGAATAACCAGGATTGTGATGTCACTTATATGCATCTCATTCATTACTTAAATCTTCTT
>NW_009963042.1:0-604 GCF_000747805.2 Chaetura pelagica | reverse complement strand
CTTATGTTATGGCCTTAGGCCACTTTGAAACCAAGCAACAGATTTAAATAGCTCTATGTCTGGTCAAGGAGCTTGAAGCTCTTGTTTTTATGCATTGCCTGATTCAGTCCAACTTAGAATAAAGTGAATCACATACAAGGTCCTTCAATATTGATGGGATGCTGTGGAAGGCTCCTGCTTCTTCTGTGTTTTTAGTGTTTTCTGTCTGCTTTTATACAAAGGAAGGGAGAAAGATAACTCTGGAATTTGAAAGGAAAAAATTGTAGGGCAGATGAGGGGGAAGAGGCTGAGAGTCTGAGATGAAAACTTGACTAGACCTTGAAATGGGGACACACACGTTTGGAACGTTTCCTTAAGGCTATCTTTGGGCTTCTGTCTGCACAGTTGCAATGATTCTGAATGGCCTTATGAAGACATGACTGCAGAGGGAGAAGTTTTAACCTCCTGTTTCTTGAGTTTTGCTGTGGGGAGCCAATTACTTGGGATGTGGTGTTGCACTCCTTCGTTTGTTTGTTGGATCGTTGCTTTTTGCTGTGTCACCTGGTCTCGTGTTAGGTCTTGTGTTACTTTTGGCATACGTTTTTGCTCCTCAGTGAGTTGAAAA
>NW_009963041.1:0-604 GCF_000747805.2 Chaetura pelagica | reverse complement strand
ACTATCAAATTAGGGTACCCACTCCATGCCGGAGCTCCTAGCACACTCATTGTATATGATTAGGATTTGGGGAGGGTGTGGAGCATAACATCATCATAGGCAGAAAGTGAAAACAGCCAAAGGAAACGCCTACACTCTTCCTTTACAAAAGCTGCTTGTTGTGTCTGTCTGAACAATTGTTTAAAAACCTGGAGGGGAATTAGAAGGAAAAAGATAGCTGGCTTTATTAAGAGCAAAAGATTTATTGAGCAATTGATGGCACTTAATTGGAACTGTGGGCAAGGGAGAGCATATCATGGGTTTATTTTCTCTTGGTCTTGCAGACAGTCCTGTCACAGAATCATAGAGTCAGGAGACTAAGTTACAGAGCTCAGAGCTTAGGTTTGTTCCTTCTCCCAGGGCACTGCTTGCCTGGAAGCAGCTGGCTTTGAGAGCTGACCCCTTCCACAGCACTCTCAATTGCAGTATTTGAGGCCTCAATAAAGAGGAGTCACAAGGTTAAACTTCAGAGGTTGGTTTGTGCATGCTTTTCTTTCCTGAAGCTTTTTACTTCACTTTTGAGGTGTGTTCACATTCATGGGATGCTTCCTCTGACAAGGAATCA
>NW_009963040.1:0-604 GCF_000747805.2 Chaetura pelagica | reverse complement strand
AAAAAAAAAATCATTAGGGATTAGGAAATTATCAGGAAATGGGAATCATGTTATAATAGTAGTCAGAAGTCTGGAAAGTGACAGGGATAAAAACTGTTAAATATATTTATCTTGTTCCTGCTCATTCATGACCACCGTGTACAGCTACAATCAGCCACAGCAAAAAACCAGAGTATTTAGTAGATGGACCTTTGTTTGACCAGTATGAGCATTGTTTCATTCTTACCACAACCAAAGCTTTCCTGCCTAGGCTTGCCACTAACTGCTCACAAATTGTTAGTTTTTCTGTAATAGGATGAACCCTGTTGATCTGGTCTGAAGTCAGAGTAATTAGGAGAGCATTGCTTTCAAGAGTTGAAGGGCAGAATGCCAAGACCTCACAGTTTGTTAAGGTAAATGTTTGTCTTGTGTGATCTCCTCATCTGCAATGACCACAAGATTTCCAGGACCTGCCTCACTCCTTGGTAATGTGGACAGACACACCACTTAGAGAACCATAGAATTGTTTTTGTTGGAAGAGACCTTTAAAATCATCAAGACCAACCTAGCACTGCCAAGTCCACTGGTAAACCTTGTCCCTAAGCACCAAATCTACATGTCTTTT
>NW_009963038.1:0-604 GCF_000747805.2 Chaetura pelagica | reverse complement strand
GCCTTCTCTTCACTAGGCTGAACAGCCCCAAAAGCTCTCTCCCTTTTTGGGTCTGTCTGATGTCAACATTTGCTTTATTCCCATGGCCAGCGACATGTTTTCTTGCCCATTCTGTATGTTCAGGTTGCTGTAACAGGAAACAAGCTTTTCTTGGCAAAGCATGCTAGTTTTTATGTCCAATCCTTTTCTTAAATCTCCCTGTAGTTCCATTTAGATTAAAATCCTCCTTCCTCCCACCAAACATTATTGATCCTTAATTTATTTAGGAGGCAGTTTCAGCACTCCTTCTTCTAAGTATTGACTGCCCTTACTGCCTTGGAAATGATAATGGCTCTTGAGAAAAATAGGTGCTTTCTTGCACTTGAGTAAAAATATTAATAGCTCTTCCTCACTTGGGTAGACAATGAGTAAATATCTTTGTGGAGCTATTTCTATACACTGAGCCTTATATTTCATATTAAGGTGTAAACTCCTAATCATATATCAATGGAATCGATGCTTGGAGCTCGTTAGGGGTTGTTGGTTGAGACAGACGTGAAAGTTAAAAGATAAAAGTAGGTCTTGGTAAAGCTGACTAGACAGTTTGCTTACAGAAAAAAAACAA
>NW_009963037.1:0-604 GCF_000747805.2 Chaetura pelagica | reverse complement strand
GATGGCTTTGCTGGTGCTTGCACGTGGTCACTTCTGACTATCAGGTGCTGAACGGGACAAGTCAACCCATGCTGCTGCATCTCCTGATCAAGACCTTCCTGGCCCTGTCTCCTCCCAGGGCTAACTCACACCACCAGGAAAAGTGCTGGTCTTCTCATTATGCAGAAAGAAATAAATATCTGTCCTGATGCCTGTCTCTTCTGATAGCTAGGTGCATGTACAGGGAGAAGAAAACAGAGGAGCCTGAGCTTGTTGGTGCAAAATGTGCCCATCTTCATCAGGAGTATGTCCCTGCTAACAGGTACCAGCTCTTGCCTCTGCGAAGTGGGGCACCTGCATCCTGGAAGAGAGCCAGCAGCTCGTGTGAGTGTCACAACTGGACAGAGCGGATGCATAGATGAGAATTGCTGGGAAAGGTCTTGCTTGGCTTGAGCAAGACAGCCCAGGTGTCCAGGATGCTCTCACCCTGATCAGAGATGCTGCAGGGACAAACATCCCTCCTCCTGCCAGGGGAACTCCGTCCCCACAATTGGCTCCGAGCGGCTGCCCGGGGTCAAGTGCCACCTTCTTCATGTCCCTCTTGATGGCCAAATCCTGCTCAGGT
>NW_009963036.1:0-604 GCF_000747805.2 Chaetura pelagica | reverse complement strand
CCCTACCCACACAGAGGGGGGAAGGCTCCAGGAACTGGAGGCAAGATTCTCAGCAGGGCTGAGATGCTCTACAAGTTGTTTCAATCCAAAGTCACACTCAAATCACCCCTTCTCCATTAGCAGAGATGGGCAGACAGACTCTCTGCTCCAGCTGTGCTTTTGCTAAGAGCTGTTCTCTGGCTTTGTCTCTTTGGTGCTTAGGACCCTCCTCCTCACCCACTTCCCCCCAGAGGGAATCGCCTCATTATCTCAACCAACAGACTCCAAAGCCTGAGCCCATATGGAAAACGCATTCAAGCTCTGTGCAGAGGGATTCCCTCTTACTTTGCTTACCCAACTGCTGGTGAGTGTATTGCTGACAGTGCTCTGCACACCAGGTCAAGGTGAGCAAGACTGCAAACAAGGATGAAAAAGGCATTAAAATGAGCAAGTGATCTCTTGAAATCCTCGTGTTCTCCAAGACTTTCTATAAAGTACCAAATGTGCATGCAAGGAAAAGCAGCAGGTCTGCCACTCTCCTGCACACACCTTGGAGGCCAGGAAGCTTCTTCAGGAAGCGTTTGGGCTCCAGCTGCTGACACCAGTCTGAGCTCTTCAGGCAGTC
>NW_009963035.1:0-604 GCF_000747805.2 Chaetura pelagica | reverse complement strand
CTGACCCCCTTTCTCCTCCTTCCCCCCCCCAGCTGGGGCCGCTGGCGGGAGATCCTGACCCAGGGCCGCTTCAAGCGCCGCCTCTCGGAGCGCGACGTGGAGACCATCTGCAGGACCATCCTGGTCTATTGTCTTCTCCACTATCGTGGGGATGAGAACATCAAGAGCTTCATCTGGGACCTCATCAGCCCCACGGAGAACGGCAAGACCAAGGAGCTCCAAAACCACTCTGGTCAGGGTCTCCCCCCCCTCAATGGGGGGGGAGGTTTTGATGGGCGACCACCTTGGACCTCCTGGAGGTCCTACCTTGACTTTGGTCTTGGTGTTTTGGGGTCTCCAGGGTTGTCCATCCCAGTGCCCAGAGGGAGGAAAGGGAAGAAGGTGAAGGTCCAAAGCTCCTTTGATGTCCACAAGGCTGAGTGGATCAGGAAGTACAACCCGGACACCTTGTTCCAGGATGAGAGTTACAAGAAGCACCTCAAGCATCAGTGCAACAAGTGGGTGGGAGGTTCTTCTCAGGTTCTTCTGGGCATCTCCAAGGGGATCTGTTGGGTTGGATGTCACTTATGAGGTCTCCTTGGTGGTCCAGCACCTTGGGTGGGCC
>NW_009963034.1:0-604 GCF_000747805.2 Chaetura pelagica | reverse complement strand
AAAAAAAAAACAAACTCAAAGGGATTTAATGGGATAAAATGTAAGATTGCATACTCAGAGACTGACCGTTGGCATTTCTGTTGCAAGCTCTGAGTTTACCAATTGGAAATGAGTGAGAAACACTGGTGTAGTGCAGCTGACAGCAGGGTGACCATGAAATGCTGGTGTGTTGTCACCAACGAGGAAGCTGAATGCAATAGCCAAGAACTGTTTCTAGTAGGCTCCAGAAAAATTAATGCCCAGGTACCAGGAAAGGAAGAGATACCATTTGAAAGGAGATGTTCAAATCTGGCCATTCATTGCCAAGAAAGGCTGAGCCTTTGAAGAGATGCCAAGTGGACTGAGAACCCTCTTTTGGGATGAAGGAGTGAGGGAAAACCAGCCTTGGTATGTCAAGTAAAAGGAAGGCCAAGAAGGGATTTGATTGTCCTCTTTCAGTTCTCCAGTGGAATGAATTCCAGGGAAAGAAAAGATCTTTTTCATCTAAAGAACAGTCTTGGAACAACAACAACTGGATTTAACTGTTTATGAGTACATTTGATCTGATTTCATACAGTAAGACTGGTGAAGTTTTGGAACAGTATATGAACAGAAAGGAGAGAAA
>NW_009963033.1:0-603 GCF_000747805.2 Chaetura pelagica | reverse complement strand
AACTCTCTGACTTCTTCCTTTCATCCAGTTCGCAATCCAACTCACTACATGACATAGAAATAGCTTACAGAAGTTTCACCAGTTATTCTACCAGGAAACAGTTAAAACCATTTCTCCTGCCTCTCTTGAAATGAAGAGTTTCACTCCCCACTTTGATAAATCTAAATCCTTAAATCTTAAATATACCATTAAATCCCAGACCCCCTCTTGGTCTATCATAACTTGTTAAATAACTCTATTGGATCAAAGAGCTAGCTGCCTTTTCAGAACATTTTTAACTCTATGTCTGTTACAAATGATAGAGCAAAAA
This sequence comes from Chaetura pelagica, assembly GCF_000747805.2. NCBI lineage: Eukaryota > Metazoa > Chordata > Aves > Apodiformes > Apodidae > Chaetura > Chaetura pelagica. The sequence goes on along the minus strand of NW_009963033.1, from coordinate 293 downwards.
AACAACTCCTATCTTGGCAGAACATGTCTCTGACGATTTCAGGCATCCTTCAAAAGTTGCCAATAATTATTTCAATATTTATTTAGTGGTAGCCTTTTCAGGTGAACCCCATACTTACCCCAGAAAATTGTATATGAGTGCTGATTAAACATTGCAAGAAGTGCTTCACTATGCCTGGTGCCTCAGTATTCTATTCATGTTCAGACTAGTCTCTTGCAATTAATTCAATTGATTCAAGCAAATATGAGGCTGAAACAACAAACAACTCCTAGAAATGGCAGAGCAGAGAAAGA
>NW_009963032.1:0-603 GCF_000747805.2 Chaetura pelagica | reverse complement strand
GTGGCTAGAGGCATAAAAGTCAGATTTGGTAGTAAAATAATCCTATGGCAGCAATAAAACATAAAGGCATTTAGCATTAATTTGCTCTTTGGAAGGTTAGATTGCCTGATAAAACTGTTTCTGTCGGTGTCTGTCAGATGAAAGACTGTTTTTCTACTACGGTGATCTATCAGTTGAGTTACAGACTGTTGTGTTGGTTTTCTGTTTGTCTGATGAGAATATATATCCATTGTCTGGGCAATTGAAAGTATACTTTCAAATATCATTCAGTAAAGTTATATGTACGTCGTGTCAGAAGCATAAATTGTCTTCCATGTATGTCACTATTTAGTCTGTGTGCAAGTTTCTTTAGGACTTAATGCTGCAAAAAGTTTAGGTCTGCTCTCCTGAAACAGTTGTGAATGTTTTAGTGTTAAATTATGCACGTGTGTCAGTGGTTACAGGACGTCACTGCCCATTTGTCCCCAGCAGGATAATACTCAGCTGACATTAGCTTCTACAAAACCACATGAAAATAGATATGACTGTGGTCATTGTTCAGTGACTTGTTTTGCCTTGTTTTGCTCATGCCCAGATTTCTTGTATATATACACTCTTAAGTAT
>NW_009963031.1:0-603 GCF_000747805.2 Chaetura pelagica | reverse complement strand
TTTTTTTTCAGTGTCTCCAGAAGATTATTTTTTTTTCTAACCCAAACTATCAAGGGTAGTAGGTAGTACTTGCTGTCTTCAAAACAGTAGGTTTGATCTGTTTAGCCCAAGCTTCTCTGTAAATCAAAGATGAGTGCACATATTTGCCAGTCACTTAAACACTGTAGTAATACTGGGCTTATTTAAAATGCTTTCCATTTCCATTAGAACACAGGAACGTAAGTTGATCAGACCTTTTTATTTGAGGATAAATAATGTGATTGGCTAAGTTTTTTCTATGTCTACTCGATAATTATTACTTCTGAAAGTAATGACATGTTTTAGCATGTCTCTCCCTCTTAAGAAGACAAATGTCTAACTTTTGGTTATTTTTCTATTATACCAGGCATTAGATGAAGTCTTTTGGTATATGGCAGTAATATTCCACATATGTAGCACTTAATTTTCTTGTAGTCTGATTACCTGCTTCTTGGCATTGATTGTGGTGTAAATGATCACACCCTTCATTCTGCACAGTCCTGTCTGAATGTTCCTGGTGTGCATTGCACTAGCAGAAGTAATTAAAATGAGTGATCTGGCTGGGAGAGGGGGAAGCTTCCTCAT
>NW_009963030.1:0-603 GCF_000747805.2 Chaetura pelagica | reverse complement strand
AGCCACAGCTTCCCTGGGTGACCTGTTCCAGGCTCCTGTGGGATGCAGGGAGGCACCTGAGAACCACAGCAAGGCCAGACCATTCCATGATGCTCAGATGCTCTTAGATGACCCCACGGGACACCCAAGCCCCACGGTGATGCTCTGAGACACACAGTGATGGATCCAGCAGAGCTGACACAGAGATCTTCTCTCTCTTGGGGCTTCCCTCACCTCCAATCACTGATCAATCACCCTCCCAGTGCCCACCAGGACGGGGAGAGGGGCACTGACCTTGGCAGGCCCCGGTGCGGATGTTGGGGATGAAGCCGCGGCGGCAGGGGTGGGGTTGGGCAGGACACATCTCACAGGGGTGGCCCCAGGCCCTCCCAATGGTGGCACAACACATGGTCTTGGTGCAGACAATCCCACTCAGCTGGCCCTGGCACATCTGGTTGTTGACTTGGCTGAAGCAGGGACCGGTCCGATAGTCTGAGGGAGGAGAAGAAGAAGAACACGGTGGGGGTTGGATCAAGGCACCAACCCAAGGTTTGCTGGGTCACAAACACAGTCCCTGCTCCCCCCTCCCACCAGCACAGCCATTCAAGTGCAAAGGATATAAAT
>NW_009963029.1:0-602 GCF_000747805.2 Chaetura pelagica | reverse complement strand
GCACCTAACTGTTCCCGGCTATACTTTAGATTACGGGCTGTATCTGATTAATTTTACTGTCACCGCAACCCCAAATATGTCCGCACCGATTCTCATGGGCTCAGATAAAGTTTATGTTAAGATTGAGAGAAGTAATCTAGAAGCAAATATTGCAGGAGGCACGTTCCGCAGAGTCGGCTTTTCTGATAATTGGACTCTTGATGGCTCCGCATCCCTCGATCCTGATTCAGAGGAAGGACTCAAGGGAATCACATTTACTTGGTACTGCACTAAAGAGGTGTCAGACTATGAAACCATGCAACTCAGCCCTGGGAAGAAATGCCACGAGGCCCAGAGTGACTTGAAATGGTTAACACCCTCAGGCCCAGTTCAAGTGATGCCACCCGAGTCCCTCCCAGGAAACACCGTGTACTATTTCCGCCTCGTGATTGAGAAGGATGAAAGGAGCAGTTATGCTGACCAAACTGTAACAGTGCAGCCTGGCTCACCACTCCTTCTGGATGTGGTGTGCATTGAAAACTGTGGTAAAGCCCTCATTCCAACAGAGAGATTTATATTGTCTGGAAAATGCCTGAACTGTAGAGCACACAGTCACCCAGCCT
>NW_009963028.1:0-602 GCF_000747805.2 Chaetura pelagica | reverse complement strand
CCAGTTCCCTCAGCCTCTCCTCACAGGACATCATCTCTAGGTCCTTCACCAGCTTCATGTGATGACCACTTGTGATGGCCATAAGGCCTGAAGGCCATTGCCCTAAGGACACTGTGACAAAGTTGATGGGGCCATATTCAACTTGCCATATCTTCTCATGCCTGCCAAGAAATTTGCCACTCTTCCTCTATCAGCTCATTTACACAGCACTTTTGATGCACAGAGCTCTCCAAAAAAATAACAACAGTGAATTCTCTTCCAACATCTGCCCCATGCAGCCAAACACCATGATTCCTCTTCTGGATGGGAAAGGGGAGGCAGAGCAGAGTGAATTTGAAAGGAGCAGCTTTCAGTGAAGTGAAGGGAACAGCTTTAAACACTTTCAAATCCAGCATAGGCTTAAAAATGGCTGAACCAAGAGACATGGAAAAAAAAACCAACCCACCCAACTTCTAGAAGGAGAATGGCTGTGTAGAAACTAGCAGCAAACTCTTAGAGCTCAGAAGTGCTGACCTACAGCAACTCCTTATTCCACAATAGCTTGATGGTGTTTCTAAGTGTTTCCTACACCAGAAACTAAATTGCTGGTGTGAGGCTTTAGG
>NW_009963027.1:0-603 GCF_000747805.2 Chaetura pelagica | reverse complement strand
AGTTTTGCTACTTGGCTTTGTCACTGGATTCTCTACCATGATGGCCAAGCTGTGCTCATCTTTGTCAGTGGTTTACAAGCCTGGTTGTTGTTAATGTCCCACCCCACCCTCAGGCTTGAGAGCTTGGCACACACACCAGGAGTGTGTATTCTCAGATGGCAAAAACCTATTATCTTACACCATGTTCAAATCCTATTAAAAATTCAGTCTTTCCAGACTTTCTCTGATCAGGACACTGTGTAAGTTTGATATAAAGGCTACAGCTGTACCAGAAAACAATATTGTCTGGGTAGCACGTTCCAGTCCTCAGGCAAGATGACAGAGAGCATCTTGCATCACACAGCCAGACTCCCTTGGTCACTCAAACAGGGTGGTTACGTCCATATCACACACAGGGAAGGTCTGTGCCAATGGTAATTCCCCATCCCTGGGTATTGTCCATGAAGTGCTTGCTAACTGAGGCAAAACCCATAGCAGGAACAGGCTAAACATTTATCAGGCAGGACTGTTATAAAAGGATGTCTAAGCCTGTGCTCTGACTGCTTATTTTAAAAGTGTAGTTCCAACTTGCTGGCTTGACCTCCCATGTCAGAGTGAAGTTCT
>NW_009963026.1:0-602 GCF_000747805.2 Chaetura pelagica | reverse complement strand
ACCTCATGAAATTCAACAAGGCCAAATGCAATGTCCTGCACATGGGTTAAGGCAATCCCAAGTGTCAGTGTCCAGAGTGGAGGATTAATGGATTGAGAGCAGCACTACAGAGAAGGACATGGGGATCCTGTTGGATGAAAAGCTGCACCTCGCAACCCAGCACTGTGTGTTTGCAGCCCAGAGGGCTAGGCATACCTTGGGCCATATAAAAAGGAGCATGGCTAGAAGGCTGAGGGAAGTGATGCTCCTCCTCTGCTCTCCTGAGAGAAACCACATCTGGAGTATTGAGTCCAGCTCTGCAGCCCACAGCATAGAAAAGCCATGAACTTGTTGGAGCAGGCTCAGAAATGATCAGAGACCTGGAATATCTCTTCTATGAAGAAAGACTGAGATTTTTGGGTTGGTTGTTCAGCCCAGAGAAACAAAGGCTCCAGTGATACCTGATTGCAGCCTTTCAATAGGTAAGAAAGAGATAAAGACTTTTTACCAAGGCCTACAGGGATAGAAGGGGTAATGCTTTTAAACTAAAAGAGGGTAGATTTAGATGGACATAATGAAGAAATTGTTTATAATGAGGGTGTTGAGACACTGGAACAGGTTGC
>NW_009963025.1:0-602 GCF_000747805.2 Chaetura pelagica | reverse complement strand
AAAATCACCTAGCAAGGGTTAAATACCCTTTTGTTTTTTCACTGTTGTGTTCTCTGAGCCACTAATCAGCTCATTGTTACCAGCTGATCTCCCAGATTTTAAACAGTCCTTTAGGAGTTGATGATTGATGTGTAACTCACCCAGCAGGTCCTGCTGCAGCACCAACATCCTCCCAAAGGTTAGAGCCTTGATCCCCAAACCCGGGAATGAAAGGGCTGACATACCTACCACAGCATTTCTCTTCAAATTGCTGTTTTGCTTCATAAATCATGGAAATTCCAGCATGTAAACTAGAGCATTACAGATGGGCTTGTAAATAATTAACTGCTTGTTTGCCTGAAGGGAGAGAAAATACCCAGTTCAGCAAATCAGGTAGGAAGCTGCTTGTTTACCCCCATGAAGAAAAAGGTTGGTTCCTAAAATTCTCGTGGGTTTCTTGGTATAAGGAGAGCTGGTGTTTTGTTTTTTTGCTCAGGATATTGGTTTGAGATGGGAAATCCAGTGTGTTTTGAGCTGGCTAATAAATACTCCTCTGTGTTTATGCTTTGCAAGGGGGTGATAATAAAGCTTTTCCTGCACTTAGGAGTTTTGGGGTTGGTTTT
>NW_009963024.1:0-602 GCF_000747805.2 Chaetura pelagica | reverse complement strand
TTTTTTTTTTTTGCAGAGAAAGACTTCAGATAACTTGTGAAAAAGTTTAGTTTAGCTACAAATTACATCTTACAGTACTCTAGCCAAACCTGCAATGTCATTTGTTTTGTTTTGGGAGGTGGGAAGCTGAAAGAACCTAAAATAACACTTCAGTGTTTGTTTCTGACCATGGAAAAAGTAAGGCTTGAAACCTGATAAATTTGTTACATGTTCTTTGCACCATCAAGACACCGGTTGTAAACTAAAGGCTTTTTTGTACATGTTTAGCCTGCTATGTTTAGCTTCAATATGCCAAACTAGAGATGCAAAAAGCTGAATTGGACAATAGAACCAACTCCTTCGTTTCTTAAGACTGGAAAATGTGAAGTAGGAAATAGTATGCTTTGATCTATGCTTCAGCATATTTTTTTAATAAAGCTTGTAAGTGTAAGGCAATTAGTGATGTTATTGAGGAAAAAAAGTCGTTTCTTGTTTTTTCTTGGTCACAGCTGGTATTTTTGCTAGTACAATTTTGGTGTCCTCTAGGTTATCAGAGGTCAAAATGTTAATATTGCAAGTTATTTTAGTGCAGTTGTAGGTATTTACCCATACCCGGATGACAT
>NW_009963023.1:0-602 GCF_000747805.2 Chaetura pelagica | reverse complement strand
AATTAAGATTTTTTACAACATCAAGGGATGCAACAAATGCTTTTGCTGCAGTCTTATAAAAATTAAATAATTCTCCATTTCAACTGAATGCCATTCCTCAGGTACGCTCCCTTCTAGTACATGAGATGTAACGAAACTGAACAAATACTTTCAATGTAGTAAACCAATTTTAACACACGCAGTAAGCCGTTCTGCTATTATGTCAAAAAACAGTAAAGCCACTACAAACCTTTAGAATTAGCAAGTTTTCACTTTGTCAAAACACCAAGTCAGTAAGAAGAATATGCAAAAATATTTTCACTCTTCAAAAGCTACTTACAGTTACAAATTTAACTTCTTTTATAACATCATCAATGATTCCTCGTTGTCTTAATGCTTTTATCAGATCTTCTGTGGATAGCTGCTGATGCTCAGGAGCTAACTCTTCTCGTATAGTCTCAGCAAGAACTTCTCTTATCCTACCATGGACATCTGTCTGAAAGAAAATGTACTGTATTACAAATACAAGCTCTTTATATGGTAGCAGCTAAACAGTCACTCTATATGACTAAAGATATCATCCTAGAATCACAGAAACAACTATACCAAATTATTAATGGGTC
>NW_009963022.1:0-602 GCF_000747805.2 Chaetura pelagica | reverse complement strand
CAACCCCTAATATTCTGTGATTCTGTGATCTCATGCAGCAGGAAATGGGTTATTTCCCTTTAAACTGCTGCTGTACTAAGTTTATTTCCAAATATAAATCCTATGAATTGTATTTCAAGCCTCCGTATGAATTAGCTCCCACCTTTCCCAACATGTACACTGAACTTGACCTAATTTCTGCTCAGAGCATGAAGCATCCAGCATCATCATCCTCCACAGCACCTGGAGGTCCTGCAGGTCTGCACAGCTCCAGCAAGTCTTGGGTCAACTTGCCTCCATGCTCAGGACCTCCCTAAATGAAAGAGCACCTTGGAGTTTCAGAGCTGCTTCCTCAGTCAACAGTTGTTACATCAAAAATATTCACCACCTAAGAGGCTTGGTTTTCATCTTCATCCTAATCCTTTGGTTTTAACTATTTATTGCAAGGGATTTGGTTTTAAAATGCCAAGCATGAAAAGGGCTTGTTTCTGTGAAGCTCACCCAAGAGGGAATTGGATGAATTTTAAGACTTGCTTCACAAGCTTTCAGAACAGACCATATCTTATCATTCAGAAATAGGAATAATTATAATAATTCTAGTGCAGAAAGATTATGACATTACA
>NW_009963021.1:0-602 GCF_000747805.2 Chaetura pelagica | reverse complement strand
CCTCACCCTTCCCTCCTGGAAACCAGCTGGGCAGCAGCTCAGAGCAGCCGCACGGAGCTCAGAAGTGGCTCTAACGTGACCACTGATAAAAAATACTGCTTTGAAAGGATGCGGAGGGCACGGAAACGTCATCTGTAGGAATCTGGTTCTGTAATTAAACCTAGAAGTGTCACAGGAAAAGGGAGATGAGCCTTTTGTAACGTTTCTGCAAGGAGGTTTGTTGATGCTCTTCTGCTCTCTCGAGTGCTAAATGGTATGGAAAGATTAATGCAACAGTTCTTTAATTTATAGACTGGTTAGCGTCCTTGGCAGAAACTTTGGGAAAAGTAAGATCAATTAGCTTTTGAGTTAGAGGTTTGCTTGTGTTGGAGGAAGATTGTCCCTGTCTGGTTTCTTTGGCAGGCTGGTGTGTATCCGCTGGGTCGCTGACCTAGAGAGATAATGCTGCCTGAAAACATCTCTCTGCTTTCCAGCAACGTAGAAATCCGGCCGATAGCGAGCTGCTTGGGATGGGAGGAAGGCTCCTGCCCCAAGGACTTTCCACTTTTCAGCCCCTAAGTTGCAAAAATAGGCACACCTGGCGTGGCCTGGGCCGTGGCTCC
>NW_009963020.1:0-602 GCF_000747805.2 Chaetura pelagica | reverse complement strand
CTTCCAGTTTAAAGCCATTACCTCTTGTCTTCTTACTAACACAAATTAATCAAAATGGCATAGGAGACAAAGCAACATCCTGCTGCTAAGTCTAAAGAGCAGCTCTTCTCAACTACAGCAATGGGAAGGCTATTTATGTGGACTGACCTCTTCTGTTTGTTGTCTTGGCCCTTAACTTTGAGAGGTAACAAGTTACATTAGAGTGAAAAATAGAATGTTGATTGTATGATCTAAATCTAGTACATTTCCCAGGGTGGCCTGGGAAGAGAAATGAGCATCCTAGTGCCTAATTCTTGGAAGACCAACATTTCTTGAAGTAGTATTTTCTTAAAAGGAGGATAATGTCTTTTATGTCTTCATGCACAATATGTAGAGCATTAAATAGTCTGTTCCAGGTAGAAATTTTATCTTGGTGATTTGCATAATATATGAGTAGTTAAAGGAGATCTCAGTTGTGCTTTGCGTTACGTCTACTCCAACAGAAGGACCAAGATGTTACTCTCTCTGCAATATTGCTTTGTTTTGGGAAAGCAAGGGGGTTTTTAATTCATAAGAAGAAAATTTAAATAAGGCACACACTTGGTGTCAATTGGTTGCTTCCA
>NW_009963019.1:0-602 GCF_000747805.2 Chaetura pelagica | reverse complement strand
CTGAATATTGCTGACTTTGCTCCACGATCATCCCAAAGAAATCCAAATCACTAGTAAAATATCTGTATAGGCTAAAAAATTAAACAACTGAAAACTTGTTCACTTACCTTCGAACATGAAGGGAGAAGATCTTTTAACTGTTGCATTTCTCTTTGAAACACCTCTTGCAATTTTTTTATCTGCCTACGTTCTAGAAAAGACCTGTTTACAGTCTTGCACCTCATTCTAACATCTTGTTGAGACTCTTGTGAATTGATCTCAAGCCCCATGTTCTCATGAGGGAGCCTGTGACACAATGTGTATGGAAGAAGCAGCAGTAACAGCAAAGATCAGTGGAATTAGAGAAGTGTGTATGAATTCTGATGTTTTATTCATAAGCTTTGGCTTTTTAAAGTTCTGACTGAGCAAGACAGGTCTTGTGGTTTGGTTTAATCTATGGAGATAGCATGATCTTTGAAAAGTCACTCCTGATATCTGGATTATACAAAAGCACCAAGAGATAGTTGCTAAGCTGGCCTTGCAGCTATTTCCTCTTGAGGAAAAACAGTTTGTGCCATATCTTCTCTGATGCAGAACACTCCTGCATTTGACTCCTAATTACG
>NW_009963018.1:0-601 GCF_000747805.2 Chaetura pelagica | reverse complement strand
CCCAGCCTGTCTTCATAGGAGAGGTGCTAAAAAAATTGCTCAGAATTGTTTTACTTACAAAGTCTGGCTGTGTCTTGATCCAAAATGAAGACAAACCTTCCAGGGATATGATCCTCACACGTCACCAGGTTCCTGCAACAGCAATTCTTTGTATTTTTGTCTCCATCATTACAACATTTCCACCCCTTTGGGAGCTGACCCTTTTTTGAGCAGGCAGCTGCCTCAGATGGCCTGCACCAATCTCAACCTTAGTAAGTCTATAATTTATCTGATGCAAGTTTTCTGCAGGTATTCTTTTTATTAAAAGAAACAGGACATCAGAAAAACAAGTTTACAGCAAGCAGCTGCTGGAGTTATGATGATACACATTTCTCCTTGGGTACATATTTTATTGCATGGAGAATGTTTCATCTTTTGCTCCTATGTATATTCAGATGCTATACTCATATTACACTCACGTTTCATATTACACTTCATCATATACTCAGTTCTAATTTTCTCCTGTACTTTTGTTCATGGTGTAATCAGTTGCTAGTGTTTGACAAGTCAACTACTAAAAATGTGGTGTGATTTTAAACGTGCATTTCTGTTTCAGTTGCTG
>NW_009963017.1:0-601 GCF_000747805.2 Chaetura pelagica | reverse complement strand
AAAAATATGTGGCAGCTAGAATATTTGAGATAAGCATCGTGCCCTATGTTTACCCTTCACTGGCACCTGTTCATTGCTACTGCTGACGAGAGGTTATGAAGCAGGACATGTGGTCTGTACCAGATTTTCATGGACCATGCTTCTCTGTATACTTTCCACTGTGATAATTCTAGGAGGATAAAATGTATCATTGTGATCAACCTCACTTGTCTGGAGTCTTGAACAAATTAGCTGCACTGAAACAAATCTAATACGTGATTTCTGATATTATTAGAATTAGACAACCACTCAGAAAACATGCTTTATTGTGGTCAAGGCTGCCTGGGGTTTGAAACAATTAGGTGGGTCTAATACTCCAAAATAGAAATTATACTCATTATTAGACCCTGCACAATGCTTTTTGTTTCCAAAAAAAATCACTATTCTTCAATCACAGGTGAAATTGGATCAACTACATGGTGGCAGACGGCTTTATCTGATTCAGGATCTGATTAGCAACACGAGGACAAACACACTGATTCAGACTAGAAGTCCATCTGATATCTAGCCTGTGACAGAGGCCAACACATGAGGTCAAGGGAGGTGATTCTGCCTCTCTACT
>NW_009963016.1:0-601 GCF_000747805.2 Chaetura pelagica | reverse complement strand
TTTTTTGTTTTATTTTTAAATGACTGGTAAAAATTCAAGTTAGAAGTAAGCACTAAATAATAGACATCAGTTTTGAAATCACATTATGGGCAGATCACATTTCAAAGAAAGGATGCTCTTTATGTTTTCAAGTGGCAAATGGCATCTTTGTCTTCCTGGTCAGCTAAACAGCTTCTCATGGATGTGCTGACAGTTTGAAGTGCCCATTAGGATTTGGTGCACACCCAAGCGAAGGCAATGGGGTTTTCCCCTGGCTTTACCAGGGTTGTGAACTGACTTCAGGGCACAGAAAAACGGGGTGTTGGTGCATTTAGATAACCATGAAGTCTATAGCAACCACTGTCTCAGGAGATGATGAGTCCAAGGAGCTGATTTTGTTACAAACGTGCTCCTGGCCAAGCTGCCCCCCTTTCTTCACAAGAAACAACCCAGGACATTTTAGTAGGATGTAGGAAAAGCTGTCGGAGAGAACAAATTCTAAGCAAGATGTTAAAAGCAATGGCTTGGAAGATATGTGTGTGTGCATGTGTGTGTAAAATAAAACTGAGCAGAACGTAGATGCCCCAAATCAGACACTTCATAGAGTCACAGAATCATAGAA
>NW_009963015.1:0-601 GCF_000747805.2 Chaetura pelagica | reverse complement strand
CACATACCACAGGCACCAGACATCTTGTCTCCCTCTTCCCTGAAAGATAAATTTTTTGTTTTGCAAAGTGTCTCTCACACACTGATATATAAGGAATCAATGCAATTTGGCAATGATAAGACATTCCATAAAGTGATTATTCTGAAATATGTATGGTTATAAGTCTCCCTAGCTGAGAAGGTTTGCTACAAAGCAGGGAATTTAGTTTCTCTTTGTTACACTAAACTATTTGAGTAATTTTTGCAGTTCAAATGAGGACTTGTTTTCTCTACAGTTTTCCTGTTGTGAGGCAACTAGCTTGTGTTACTGTTTCCAGCATCTGGGAACCTGGCTGTACTCAGTGGCAGAGTGCTTGCTGTCTTCTGAACATCCATCACCTTGGAAGAAGTGCACATCAGCCTTGCTGTGGGGTGGCCAGGGTGTGTCCCCACAGTTGTTTTGCTGCTCAGCCGACGTTCTGTCTCTTTTAAGGTCAACGTCAGGCTCCTGAAATACTCATCTTACAGGAAGCAGCTCAGAAACCTGAAAAAACACATTTCAGGCCTGTCTCACATTTGAGATAAGAATTGAGTTTATGGAATCCTAGGCTTCATAGGTAAAA
>NW_009963014.1:0-601 GCF_000747805.2 Chaetura pelagica | reverse complement strand
TCAGCCTCCTTTTCTCCAGGTTACACAACCCTAATTCCCTCAGATGCTCCTCATAAAGCTTATACTCTAGACCCTGCACCAGCTTTCTTGCTCTGAGGAACAGAGCCCAATTAACAGCCAACTAATTAAACTATTAGGCTCAAAGTTATAATACTCCAGAAAAGCAGGTACTTCTATAAATAGCTTTAGTAATGGATCGATGGCCTTGTCTTGTTCAGTACTTCCAGTCTGGTTGAAATGTGTATGTCTTTTTGGTACCTCATGTTTTTGATATGCAGTTTTAATGTATGCATTTTGAATATGTGTGCATATGTGCGTGTATTTTAACAAAATGCAAATATCTTTGATAAATTGGTAAATAGCTTAAATATTGAAGCAATTTTTCCATATGGTGTTATACAAAGTCTGTTAAATTTTTCAGGTAAATCATGAAGAATAGAAAAATTTGCACTTCTCTGGAAGCAAATTTGCCTTGTTTGCTCAAGTTACTAATGTTCTTCATGGCCAGTAGGTCAAGAGAGCTCATCCTTCCCCACACTTCTGATCTGATGAGGCCACATAACTGGAATACTGTGTCCAGTTGTGGGCTCTCCAGTTCAAG
>NW_009963013.1:0-601 GCF_000747805.2 Chaetura pelagica | reverse complement strand
AAGCTACTGCAAAGCACAAAGCTGTCTTCTAACACACCCTGATTCACTGCCCTTTATGGACAAGCATGAGATGGATCATACAGTTCTTCCCCTTTCAAATCTATAAGCTCTTTGTAAATGAGCAATGAATTAACCCATTCACCAGACCCTAAAAGGAATTCAGCATTACTATTAAAATTTTCAGAGGGAAACTGAGGCATGAGACTTATTAAATCTAGCTCTTTTACTGTCTTACATCCCCCTAATCTTTAAAACACAAGATGCTGCCTTAATCATTAGCATTAGAGCTGCTTTGGGAAAGCCTATCTGCTCCTCAGAATGTGCTGACAGTACAAGCTACAGGAAAGTGAGTCAATGGGATGATAAAATATAGGGACAAAAATTAAGTGCTTCAGGAAGGTGTGGAAATTACAATGAGACACTTGAAAAAGCAAGGAAAGAAACACAGGGCACGGAACAAGGAAGTTACAGTGATGGCAAGAAGGGAGGTAATGCTCTGAGATACCTCTGAACAAAATTTACATTCTCAGCAGTAAGAGATTTTAATGACAGATCAGAAAATATTCTAAAACCCACATGTTTGCATGAGGAAAAAAAAAAA
>NW_009963012.1:0-601 GCF_000747805.2 Chaetura pelagica | reverse complement strand
CTGGATGGCATCCCTCCCCTCCAGCATGTCATCTAATGCTGTCACATAATGTGAAGGACATCAGAGTAAGGTGATGAAAAGAAGGCTGTCTTCCAATAATACAGTCAGGAACCAACCTCTTTTCTCTGCAAGCTGATCAGAAAAAGTCATCAGATGGCATGTGTGTAGAAGTTTACCACTCTAAGAGTAATCTCTGATCCATTTCATGTTATGTTTTGTCGTTGTGTTGTCACTGGTCATGTTAGTCACAGAAATGTCATCTACAGAAATAGTTTATTTCTAAACTCTTTTAAAGAGTCCTGATAGACCTACAGAGAAAATGACTTCAAGCAAACCTTTCTCTAGATCTAGAAGCTTCAGTTCATTTTAATAATATCATAGCAGTCAGTCAATATGTTGTTGCCATGTTAATGGATATATTATTGATGTTCCCAACACTCTGGGTTTCAGTCTATAATTAATAGCTTGTTTCCTTCCTTTTAAATGGAGGCAATCAAATTCTGAGCTAATTAGATATGGGAAAACCATAAATTGCATCTCAAGTTGAGGGGAAAAAATTGACTTTGAAGTAAATGGAATTCAGAAGTTTGAAGAAAAAAAA
>NW_009963011.1:0-601 GCF_000747805.2 Chaetura pelagica | reverse complement strand
TTTTTCAAATTCTTTTGACACATTTGTGGTGTGCAGCACGGCACGGTTATTTTAGAAAAGTCACAGAAATCTTTTTGTGGTGCTTGTAAGGAAGTTTAAACCCTTCAAGACTCCCTGACCAAATGAGGTCGCACCAACAGTTACTGTGCTGATCAAACACGCTGCTTTTACATCCTCATCCACATCTCAAGGATTGTATCACAGACTGCTTCAAAAGAGCAGGAGGATAGAAGTTCTTCCGGAAACTTTTGCACTGCAAATCTGCAGGACAAAAAAATCCTCCTAAAGCAACATCAGAAGTAAAAATTCCTAGTTTTCACTGTGACTCTTCTATTATTTTCTCTAGTGAAAACTTTCAAGTGACGCTTTCACTGACCTCTTCTAACATCTTATTTCTGCCTAAGAAGCTGATATATAAGAAAAAATGTAACTGTTGGATGAACTGTAATTCTTAAGTCAGCATGTTCTGTTCAATTTCACTAAATGAGAAGAACCTTAAATATACTCTTCCTCCTGTGCCCTTTTTGATCATAGTATTAAGACAGACCGGAAATCCAGCCAGCTTTCTTCTCTCTTGAGGTACAAAGCAAAATGAAAACAC
>NW_009963010.1:0-593 GCF_000747805.2 Chaetura pelagica | reverse complement strand
TTTTTTTCTGCAGTGTTACTGCCAAAAAGTTACTCCCTGTCATGTCGTAATTCCTTTATTAGCGTATGCTACAGTTCTTTTTTCAGCAAGAATATTTTGTATTCAGCAAAACCAGTCATGTTTGTTGACGTAATGAGTGGTGTGTCACGAATGGTGATTAGATAAAACATATCAAAATAGATTGCATCAAGAGCTGCCTGCAGACCATGACCCGTGGCGTTGGTCGGCTCTTAACAGCTGTGAGGTGACACGCTGGGGGGGAGGGAGGCCATCCAGAGGGAGGTTGGCAGCCTTCAGGAGTGGGCCCATGCCAACAGCTTGAAGTTCATCAAAGCAAACTTGCAAGGTCCTGCCCATGGGTTGGGGCAGTCCCAGGCAGAAGACAAGGCTGGGCAGAGAAAGGATTGACAGCAGTCCTGAGGAGAAGGACCTGGGATGTTGGTTGATGAAAAGCTCAAGGTGAGCCAGCAATGTGTGCTGGCAGCCCAGACACTCAGCTGTGTCCTGGGCCCCATCAAAAGCAGCACGACAAGCAGGTCAAGGGACACTTGACACTCCCCTTTGCTCTGCTGAGACCCCCTTGCAGGGCTGGG
>NW_009963009.1:0-601 GCF_000747805.2 Chaetura pelagica | reverse complement strand
TCTCTCCAGGAGTAACTTGCACCCATTACCCACCATCTTCTCCATGGGACTCCATGACACCTCGGTGCTGCTGGCATTATGTCCACCAGCACCAAATCCATACTGATGTAGGAATTAGCTCTGAGCCCAGCAGCCAGTTCATCAGGCACTTATTAAGCTCCATGTTTCTCATGCAGGATATCACAGGAGGTCCAGCTGAGGAACTGGAGATGAGCAGTTGTACCAACTTAGATGCCCCTAAACTGGCATTTCTGGGAACAACCTTTCAGAGCAGGATTTCTCACCAAAGCAGCAGCTATGGATGAGTAGCAACGTAAAGAACATGATAATTTCAATCCCCAAAACACCACGTTCCCAGTTCAGAGCGTGTCAGACCCAGACTCCTCTCCAGCTGTGGCCAGAACTGAGACATGGGAGGGAATGAAGTGGGGGTGAGAAGAGATAGAGGGAAACAAGGCCCTAAAACACAGGGGTCAGCCCAGTCATTGCCAAGTCCATGGCCCAAGAGCATGACCTCCCTGCTGACCAGCTCTCTAGCCTGGGACTTTGGACTCAGCAAACCTTGCTTTCATCACCTCTCTTGCTCTGCTGGCCACACTTC
>NW_009963008.1:0-600 GCF_000747805.2 Chaetura pelagica | reverse complement strand
ATTGTTAAATTTAAAAGTGCCTATGGCAAGTGAATTAAGTATTTTGGCTGCCTCAGAGAGCAGAATATGCTGGTACAGTTTTGCAGTGCTTCTGTGGACTAGCTGATACTGGATTTTTGAATATTTGAATCCTAATGAATTTGTGAAAGCTTGTATGCCTTAAAGACTGTGGTGCTATACGTCCTACTGATTAATAAACATACTCACAAGACCGTTTCTACTGAGAACAAGAATATGTCCTAATAAATTCTAAGTACCTACCTTAGTAGCACAGCATAGTTTTTGCAGAACATGATGTTGTAGCACCTGGAATATATTAGAGCATTTCCTGTTTTTTGTGATTGCATCTAAAATAATTTGTGTTTTTCTTATAGCTGAAGTTTCATGTAATGGCTGAATCACGCTCCATATTTTACACAGTTACTGATCAATGTATCAATGAGAAAGTACTTTCAGAACATGTAACAGCATCCAGGATTATTTGTACTTTATTATAAATCAACTATACTTTATATGGGTGATTTGTCTGTAAGCTACATCTGTTTCAAGACTCTTAGTGTTTTAGTTCATGGTTATTGCCATAGTTTTTGTTCTGTTTTT
>NW_009963007.1:0-600 GCF_000747805.2 Chaetura pelagica | reverse complement strand
CATCCCTGGAGGTGTTCAAAAAACCTGTAGACGTGGCACTTAGGAGCATGGTTCAGTTGGCATGGTAGTATTGGGTTGGCAGTAGGATCTTTTCCAACCTTAGTGGTTCTGTGATTCTATGATTATAAGTAAGAAATTAATTAAACATAACTTAGCTGTGCAGTAATTAGCCTCATGTACAAAACAGCAGAACAGATAAGACTGTGTCTGAGTCTGTGGTGCAGGGTTTGCTGTTCCTGCTTCTTGCTGGATATTTACTTCCAAAACTGAAAGTGTCATCCCTGAGGTGTAGAATGTTCTTTCATCAGTCAATTCCTTTGTGCCTGCTTGTGTGTTACTGTGTGTTACACACAGGCTGTTTGCTGTTTTCATACCAACACACTCTGCCATACAACTTCCCTCAAGCCTTTCCATTCAAACACCAACTCTGCAACCCAAAATTTTTATACATTTAAAGAAGAGGGGACCTTATTGTCATAGAGAAATGTTTCACTGTGTAGGACTATTTGATGAGTGGATTGGCATGATCATCCCATTCTGTCATCAGGAAACTCCCTGCCTTGTACAAAACAAGTTATTCATTAATTGTTTCTTTTTTTT
>NW_009963006.1:0-600 GCF_000747805.2 Chaetura pelagica | reverse complement strand
AACCTGCTTATGAAAGAGGTACATAACACATGAAGCTTTTAAGTTATTAAACAGTAGGGGTGGGGGGGTTGGTTTTCGTTTGGTTATTTTTTTTTAGACTTTAATGGGTA
Organism: Chaetura pelagica; assembly: GCF_000747805.2. NCBI lineage: Eukaryota > Metazoa > Chordata > Aves > Apodiformes > Apodidae > Chaetura > Chaetura pelagica. Next base: position 490 of record NW_009963006.1, on the reverse strand, counting down.
AGGTTACTTAAATTCCTCCTTTCAGAAAACATTGAATATTTTTTATGGAACTAAATAGTGACATGACAAAAGAATTTATTTTCCATCAGAAGGTTGCATTTTAAATCCTTTTCATTATTAAGCAAGAATGAAACCTTTCACATACATTTATAACTGAACAAAATTTATGCCTTTAATTTGCATTTTAAACACATACAATGTTTCAAGCAAGTATTTGCTCATTCCTAATCAAAATATTGAATATTAGCATAAGGCAGTAACATGAAGTGAGTCTTGTTCACCACTAATCTTTTTCAATGATACAAAGAAATACTCACCATATTTCTGCTAATTATATCTCCTAAGTAAACCACAGCATTCATCTGAGGAGCCCAAGTTTGAATCTCTCTTTGCCAAGATGTCAACGTAGAAAGTGGCACGACTAGCAAGAAAGGCCCATACAGTTGATGTTCATGAAAGAGGTAGTTCAGAAAAGAAATTGTTTGTATTG
>NW_009963005.1:0-593 GCF_000747805.2 Chaetura pelagica | reverse complement strand
ATGTAATGCTGATGCAAGGAGAGTGAAGCAGTGGCAAAGCCCTTCTCCCATGCCATGGCCCAGCAGCCACCAAACAAGTGGTTGGTAAAGAGGAGAACAGGTCCATTTTTTCCAAGTTCTGCCTCTCACTTGTGCATTCTGTGGTGCCCCCATCAAAAGCTGTCAGTGAAACCATGACATTTTACACTAGCTGATGTGGTATTGCTTTCTCAGTCTGAAGTCTGTCTAAGGTTGTTTTTCTTTTCCTTTTTTTTCCCCCATAATGATATCTCTTTCATGGCTGATTTGTAACAGGAGTTTCATTATAAGATCACAAAACACTGGGGAATATGTTAATATGGTTCAGCATGTAATCCAATCTAATATCATTGAAAAGAACTGCATTTTTGTCTACAATTGAAGCAGGAAATAGGAGCTCCTTCTTTGTCTGTATTAATATCCAGAGCTGAACTAATATTTCCCCTCCAATCATCTTGTGTAAATTTACCAAAATGTGCTTGCTGATTAATGTGGATACAGCCCTTTTTTCCACAATATGCATAGGCAGGGGGTTTTATCTTTCATACATATAATATATTAATATATGCATATAT
>NW_009963004.1:0-600 GCF_000747805.2 Chaetura pelagica | reverse complement strand
GAAGTAAATACTGCAACTTTTATTTTGCCTGCAATGTGAAAGCTTGATAAGAAGCGTAATGAGCACAGCAATGCTGTAAACCTTAGAGTCTGTTCATAGTTTAAATCTGCTGTATCCGTAAGGGTGATGATGTGCCAGTATGTCAGTGTTTTTTACAGGCTTAATGTTTAGTAAGTTTTATGGAAGATAGTTAACATTTTGCAGGTCCCTTAAGTTGGTCAATTTCCTTCTTGGCAAGGTGGAGGGAAAATGTAGAGATGATGGCAATGTTTCTTACCCATGATTGTCTATGGAAACAGTCTGCAGTTAGCTGCAGTAGCTTGGAAGAGCTTTGGAGTTCCTCAGTAGCCATGAGTTTGTTTCCTGAATCTTCTCTCCTGGGGCCTATATACTGTGTAGTCAGCACCCATTTCATGGGCAGATGGACTCAATTCAGAAATCTAAGTCACTATTGGCTCTAATTTCTAAAAACAAACACCAGATTCATTTCAGTGGCACTCATGTAGGTGAGCCAAGTGTGACCTGATCTTTCAAGGAATGACTCAGACTTGTTTGTGAGCTTCACGTGCTTTCACAGAATCACAGAATTACCAAGGCTGG
>NW_009963003.1:0-600 GCF_000747805.2 Chaetura pelagica | reverse complement strand
AGACCCCTCCTGCCCAGATCACAAGCCCACTCAGAAAGCTGCCAAAGGTCACCTGGTTTGAACTGTGGCCATTATGGAAAAATGATAACCAAAGTCTTGAGACCCTATAAATGTTGGTCCTAAAAGGAAGGTCCTTCGGAGCTTTTCAGGGTCAGACCAAACTGCTTAACTCCTGTCTCAGGAAGAAAGTTGGTACATCCAATTTGAAAGGGTAAGTGGCCAGCTAATTGTCATACACATGGTGAAAGGGCCAAATTGTATTAATTGATTATCATTTGATCCTGTGGATTAATCCGCAGTATATTGCAACTTCTATTCATGCAGTGTGAGGATATTTAGGTACCAAAATTTATCATCTTAACATAGGTTAACGTCTATATCAGTGTGTGCATGCAATTTAGTTTAGGAACTGTTTTAGATCTTAGTTTAAACCTCTGTATTGATTACAACAAAATCTTGAGTATTAAATATTGCTAGAAAAATAATAAAATCTAATTATGTTTTGTGTTATAATAGTGTCAATCAACATGAATTTACTGCTCTTTCAAATCACACCAGACCCATAATACTGTGTTAGAGCACTACACTGAAATCCCTACA
>NW_009963002.1:0-600 GCF_000747805.2 Chaetura pelagica | reverse complement strand
TTTTTTTTTCTCTTAAAAGAGAATTCAAGGCTCTGAATGGCAACATTCACTGTATCTCTTATGCAGAAGTCAGGACTGCCTTACAGTCCAAAATATTTATATGATCTATCCATGCTGTCTAGGGTGCTGTTAAAAGGCTTGAAAGCCTCAGAAATAAGTTGAGATGGACATTAAAGTACAACCTTATCTTTGAAACAACAAACCCCAATCATATCCTACTTCAGAAACAGGAGTGTTAATTAAAAAACCCATTTAATTGGTTGTGACTCACACCTGTGGACAGGCCAGCCTCCAACCCCCTGTGAAGTCTTGTGTTGCTCTTCACGATCAGCTCCGTTTCTGGACGTGATGTACTGCTAATACAGAGCACTGAAGAACATTGTATATGTTACCAGTGGAACAAGTTTCTTTGAGGGTGAAACCACCTCAAAGAGGTTGTGTGCAATTCCAGGTCACTAACCCCCATCTGAAAGTCTCCAAGCTCAAGGAGGAGGTACCTTCTGGCTGGGCTTGCAGCAGAACAAGAACTATGGAGATCTTGGTAGTGATAGGTTAACAGGTGGTCTCCTTGATCTTAAGGGTCTTTTCCAACCTAAATAA